>NW_024070211.1:23197561-23414005 GCF_014754425.2 Oryx dammah
CGGGGGGGTGGGGCAGAATCCCTTCTGAGACGCAGGTCTGCCTCTAGACTTGTCTAGGGACCGTGGAATGAACCCAGTGTGCTACATGTGGTCTGGCTTAGGTCACCAGGAGGACAGGGCCTCCAGTTAGTTAGAGCCGTTTGGCTTATAAGCAAGAGAGACTGAGAACTTAGTTAAACAAAAAAGAGAAAGAAGGAAAGCTACTGGATCCTTTAACTGAAAGTTTGCCTCAGAGAACCATAGCCCCATAGCCCCAGGGTCACTTTCCACCAGCAAAGCCTCCTAGCGGAGAGACGAAGTCAGAGTTCCAGAGAAGATTCTCTGATTGGTCTGGCCTGAGTCACATGTCCATGCTTGGATCAATCACTGTGCCCAAATGATAGGATTCTCTGATTGGTGAGGTTGTGGCTCGGTATCTATTTATGTGAATGAGATTTGGGGGGATCCAAGAGGGGGTGGTTAGCCCCACTTGAACAAAATTTTCAAGTTTATTGACTATGCCAAAGCCTTTGACTGTGTGGATCACAACAAACTCTGGAAAATTCTTAAAGAGATGGGAATACCAGACCACCTGACCTGCCTCTTGAGAAATCTGTATGCAGGTCAGGAAGCAACAGTTAGAACTGGACATGGAACAACAGACTGGTTCCAAATAGGAAAAGAAGTACATCAAGGCTGTGTATTGTCACCCTGCTTATTTAACTTATATGCACACTACATCATGAGAAATGCTGGACTGGAAGAAGCACAAGCTGGAATCAAGATTGCCTGGAGAAATATCAATAACCCCAGATACGCAGATGACCTATCCTTACGGCAGAAAGTGAAGAAGAACCTAAAAGCCTCTTGATGAAAGTGAAAGAGGAGAAGGAAAAGTTGGCTCAAAGCTCAACATTCAGAAAACGAAGATCGTGGCATCTGGTCCCATCACTTCATGGGAAATAGATGGGGAAACAGTGGAAACAGTGTCAGACTTTATTTTGGGGGGCTCCAAAATCACTGCAGATGGTGACTGCAGCCGTGAAATTAAAAGATGCTTACTCCTTGGAAGAAAAGTTATGACCAACCTAGACAGAACATTAAAAAGCAGAGACATTACTTTGCAACAAAGTCCATCTAGTCAAGGCTATGGTTTTTCTAGTGGTCAAGTATGGATGTGAGAGTTGGGCTATAAAGAAAGCTGAGCACCAAAGAATTGATGCTTTTGAACTGTGGTGTTGGAGAAGACTCTTGAGAGTCCCTTGGACTGCAAGGAGATCCAACCAGTCAATCCTAAAGGAAATCAGTCTTGAATATTCATTGGAAGGACTGATGTTGAAGCTGAAACTCCAATACTTTGGCCACTTGATAGGAAGAACTGAGTCATTTGAAAAGACCCTGATGCTGGGAAAGATTGAAGGTGGGAGGAAAAGGGGATAACAGAGGATGAAATGGTTGGATGACATCACTGACTCAATGGACATGAGTTTGAGTAAACTCCAGGAGTTGGTGATGGACAGGGAGGCCTGGAGTGCTCCAGTTCATGGGGTCTCGAGTCAGACACGACTGAGTGACTGAACAGAAAATGTGGGTTCCCACAGGAAAGGGACTTTTTATTTATCAGAAATATTGAGAAGAGATGTTGGCAGCAATAGAAGCAGATATCCTCTGCTGACTGCAACTGTAGCTGGTAAGAAGGGAACACCTTCTGTGTGGTCTCTGTGAGTAGAAATCTGTATATAGCTCCTGGGTGCCTCTTCCTTGCCATGAGCCTAGTTTTTTTTTATTTTTTTTAAGTAAAATCAATCTGGGGATAATTTTTTAAAATTAATTTATTTTATTTGATTGGGTTGGATCTTAGGTGCAGCCCACAGGCTCTTTGTTGCAGCATTGGTTGGGGGCTGGTGCTGGTGGTGGGTGGGGATGGGGGCTTCTCTAGTTGTGGTGTGTGGGCCTTGTTACCACATACATGTGGGATCTTAGTTCCCTTCATTGGAAGGCAGATTCTTAATCGCTGGACCACCAAGGAAGTCCCAAAGAACATAGTTTTGACAATTTGAGACCTAGCATCTGGCTTCCATCAGCCCATTTTGTTTTCTTTTTAAACCTGTATTACTTTCCTAGAGTTGTTGTAACAAATGACCATAAACATCATGGTGTAAAACAACAGAAAGTTATTCTATCACAGCTCCAGAAGCAGTTGTCAGAAATCAAGGTCAGACATGGGGCTGCTCTGCATCCAGAGACACATTGGAGAATCCCTCTCTGCCCTGTCCAGCGTCTCCAGGCGTTCCTTGGCTGTGGTTGCAAAACTCTCATCTCTGCCTTCATGTCCACGTTACCTTCTTCTCCTTTATGTCTCCCTATGTCTCTTATCGGAGAAGGCAATGGCACCCCACTCCAGTACTCTTGCTTAGAAAATCCCATGGATGGAGGAGCCTGGTGGGCTACAGTCCATGAGGTCATGAAGAGTCAGACACGACTGGGCGACTTCACTTTCACTTTTCACTTTCATGCATTGGAGAAGGAAATGGCAACCCACTCCAGTGTTCTTGCCTAGAGAATCCCAGGGATGGAGGAGCCTGGTAGGCCGCCGTCTATGGGGTGGCACAGAGTCGGACACGACTGAAGCGACTTAGCAGCAGCAGCATGTCTCTTATAGTGACACTTGATATTGGATTTCAGCACCCTTTCACCCTATACATAATTCCGGATGATCTCCTCTCAAGTTCTTTAACTTAATTATATCTGTAAAGACCCTTTTTCCAAAGAAGGTCACGTTTACAGGTGCTGGGAGTTAGGAGATGGACACGCCTTTTGGGGGGACCACCATTTGATCCACTGTAGAGCCCCTACAATGACATGGTTTACCTTGTTCTGGTTTAGTTATCTATTTGTATTGTCTGTCACTCTACTTTAGCCCACATTTCTCTCTCTGTCTCTCTCACACACAAATAGAACCTCCGTCAGAGTTAGGACATGTCATCTCTGTGACTGTAGTCATAAGACCTAAGCAGTACCTAAACCAGAGTGGACAGTGAGTGTTGATTGAATAAAAGGATGAAAGAGTTACTTTTTTTGGATTGTGTCCTGTTACCATGGGGGCAGGAGGAGAAGGGGATGACAGAGGATGAGATGGCTGGATGGCATCACCGACTAGATGGACATGGGTTTGGGTGAACTCCAGGAGTTGGTGATGGACAGGGAGGCCTGGCGTGCTGCAATTCATGGGGTCGCAAAGCATCGGACACGACTGAGTGACTGAACTGAACTGAACTGGAACTGGACCATGCCATCCATGTATTTAGTGAGCTCCTAACCCACTGCTTTAGTGCTGGCATGTATCGATGTCAGTCTTCCATTTTAAAATTATTTACTTATTTATTTTTGGCTGCACTGTGTCTTCTCGTTCGCATGGCCTTTTTCTGATTGTGCCAAGTGGGGGCTCCTCTTTCGCATGGCATGGGCTTCTCCTGCAGTGGTGTCTCCTGTTGCGGAGCATGGGCTCTAGGTGCTCGGGTTTCAGTAGCTGTGCTTCCCAGATCTAAAGCACAGGCTCAGTAGCTGTGGCGCACAGGCTTAGTTGCTCCATGGCACACGGGATCTTCCCAGACCAGGGATTGAACCAGTGTCCCCTGCATGGGCAGGTAGATTCTTATCCACTGTGCCACCAGGGAAGTCCCTTCAATTCTCATGTACTCTCTGAGGCCTGTTTTTTTTTTTTTTTAAATAATTCTGGGTGAATGCTTCTGCCCTTTAATTCAGAGTGACAGAATTTATGTGCCAAGTGATGAGCTAGATGCCGCCCTAGGAGTAGACAAAGACGTGTAGAAATACATATTGCGTAGATTTAGCCTTATTATAATTACCAGCCCAGCTGTAAACAATATTGACTTTTCCCCCTCCTCCCAATATTTGTCTCATCTCAAATTATACATTAAGCTAGCAGTCCTTGGGCCATGTGTGCTCAGAGTCTTTAAGTATCTTTTTGATCTAACTCTCCTTTTTCAAGTCAGTCACCTTCCTCAATGTTTATTTCCTTAACTCAGCACTGAACAACTGAGACATGAAAGAGAGGCTTTAGCTGGACTCCAAATTGGTTCTAATAGATTGAAAAGTAGGAGGCTAAATCTTATTTTTGACTGTCTTAGTCTATTTTTTTTTTAAAATTATAATTAACATGCTTTGCAACCCAAACAGTTCCTAGCACCTACTGGGAAGATGTATGAATGGAGTAATTTCTATTGAGAAACTTTCCAGACAGAGATAATTGAGTGATAGCTGTGATGCCCCCACAGCTTTGCAGGTTGGTGTGTGACCACCGTACACACATGGAGGGTTTTGAAACGTCTTCTCAATAAATCTCTTTTAAGCCCCTACCTCCGAGCAGTACAGGGCTAGACACTTAGGAAATATTTGCCTGGTTTGGGACTGGAGGGATTAGAATTGATTCTTGCCATTTTCTCATGAGAGAAAAGTTCTCACATTTTTGAAGAAAGTAGTCAGTGTACACTAGAGAACCAGGCTTCAATTAAATACGTTGCACATTGCTGTGCTAAATGAGCAAGCTTTAGGAGGGCCCTGCAGACACCACAAAAATGTTCCCCAAGTGCAAAAGCATAAAAACATAACTGCCTTGCTTAGATGTTGCCCTACAAAACTTAACACAGGACTCCTAAGGAAAGAAGAGCAGATTGCGTCGATCCAGGAGATTCATAATTAGTGAACAAATCACTGCCTTAAATGGTTACTCAGTGGTTTTTCCCACACAGAGTGGGGGCAGAGTTTGTTTTCAGTCACACCCATGAAAGTCTTGCTGAGGCCGAGTAATTTAGTGTAAAATTTGACTTTGGGACTATTTGCAGTTTGCCTAGGAAAATGAGGAATTCCAATGAGACCACTGAGGCCTGCTTCATAAGGAACTTCTTTTTCCTTTTGTTGTGAGCATAATTTAGCAAAGAAGCAAAAGTTTAGCTGTGTCCTGGGAAGTCTATTAAATCTGAAGTGTTCCCGCATCACCTGTTGTATTCAATATGTTGGACACCATTCAGTTATACTGCAGACTGACATTTTTCTGTCCTATATGGTGCTCAAATGAAGATGATTAATTTCTGCACCTGTTAGGTTTTTGTAAGGACACTTCTGCTGAAAACCTATGAGCTAGATGGGGAGGAAAGGTACACAGTGGAAACAACCCAAGATGCTCTTGGCTGTCACTTGTGGCTATGACCGGTTCCCTTGCTCCAAGAGGAGTGAGGGAGAGTGTGCCTGGGAAAAAGGCAATGAGGAAAGATATTTTTAAATGTATTAAGAAAGAGGTGCCAGAAGCTCAGAAGTTTTTACAGAAAGGCAAAGCCTTTGTTTCTTTGAGTTGATAGCTCTGTAGTTTCTGCTCAGTTATCCCTGGGTCAAACTTCCCAGTGGTGCTAGTGGTAAAGAATCTGCCTACCAATGGAGGAGATGCAAGAGAGTCAGGTTCGATCCCTGGACTGGGAAGATGCCCTGGAGGAGGACATGGCAGCCCACTCCAGGATTCTTGCCTGGAGAACCCATGGGTTGCAAAGGGTTGGACATGACTGAAGTGACCTAGTATGCAGCCCTGGGTCATAGTCACACAAAGATCCAGTGAGGTCAACTTCCACGGGATAAATGAGTGACTCAGGGAGTGGGAGTGACTGGGGGTGCAGTTCTGCCCCAAGAGAGACTGAAGGCAGAAATGAGGGCTGTGTCCGTGGTTGGTAATTTTATTTTGCAGACAAGGGGCAGTTGGGGGAGAAGGAAGGAATGAGCCTACTCAGATAGAAACCAACCACAGGAGCAGGAACGAGTACAGAAATCAGGCCGGGATCTGCTCTCAGCTACCAGTGGCCAAGGCAGCAGGATCTTTTATTTAAAGTGACAGGAGCTGAACCAAATTTCCTGATGCTCTGTGGATGCGTTGCCAGGGGGACAAGTGAAGGATGCAGAGCATCCTAGACACGGTGGCTTAGTCAACGTGGGCTCAGAGCCAAAGTCCACTGGCTTCAGGCCTGGAACTAAGATGAAGCCCTGGAGACAAGAGAAAGTGACACTGAGGTGTTTGTGTGTGTGTATGTGTGTGTTTTGTCCACCTGCCAAGCGGATGCACAGGTCTTTAGTAGGATAATAATCATCACTCAAGCATAATGAACACTCAATATATCCAAGGTGATGTTCCTTTTTTAAAAAAATATTTCCTTACTTGGCTGCAAGGGCTCTTAGTTGTGGCATGCAGGGTCTTTGATCTTCATGGCAGCATACAGCATCTTTAGTTGTGACATGAGAACTCTTAGTTGTAGCATGTGGGACCTAGTTCCTTGATCAGGGATCAAACCCAGGCCCTCTGCATCGGGAGCATGGAGTTTTAGCTACTGGATCTCCAGGGAAGACCCTAAGGCCCTGTTCTAAGACTTTTTCAGTGTACAACTCAAAGTCTGAGCTTTTTACATATATGTGACTCAGTTCAGTTCAGTTCAGTTAAGTTCAGTCGCTCAGTCCTGTCTGACTCTTTGCGACCCCATGAATCACAGTACACCAGGCCTCCCTGTCCATCACCAACTCCCGGAGTTCACTCAAACTCATGTCCATCTAGTCGATGATGCCATCCAGCCATCTCATCCTCTGTCGTCCCCTTCTCCTCCTGTCCCCAATCCCTCCCAGCATCAGAGTCTTTTCCAATAAGTCAACTCTTTGTATGAGGTGGCCAAAGTATTGGAGTTTCAGCTTCAACATCAGTCCTTCCAATGAACACCCAGGACTGATCTCCTTCAGAACGGACTGGTTGGATCTCCTTGCAGTCCAAGGGACTCTCAAGAGTCTTCTCCAACACCACAGTTCAAAAGCATCAATTCTTTGGTGCTCAGCTTTCTTCACAGACCAACTCTTGCATCCATACATGACCACAGGAAAAACCATAGCCTTGACTAGATGGACCTTTGTTGGCAAAGTAATATCTCTGCTTTTCAATATGCTATCTATGTTGGTCGTAACTTTCTTTCCAAGGAGTAAGCATCTTTTAATTTCATGGCTGCAGTCACCATCTGCAGTGATTTTGGAGCCCCCCAAAATAAAGTCTGACACTATTTCCACTGTTTCCCCATCTATTTCCCATGAAGTGATGGGACCAGATGCCATGATCTTCATTTTCTGAATGTTGAGCTTTAAGCCAACTTTTTCACTCTCCTCTTTCACTTCATCAAGAGACTTTTTAGTTCCTCTTCACTTTCTGCCATAAGGGTGGTGTCATCTGCATATCTGAGGTGATTGATATTTCTCCTGGCAATCTTGATTCCAGCTTGTGTTTCTTCCAGTCCAGCATTTCTCATGATGTACTCTGCATATAAGTTCAATAAGCAGGGTGACAATACACAGCCTTGATGTACTTCTTTTCCTATTTGGAACCAGTCTGTTGTTCCATGTCCAGTTCTAACTGTTGCTTCCTGACCTGCATACAGATTTCTCAAGAGGCAGGTAAGGTGGTCTGGTATTCCCATCTCTTGAAGAATTTTCCAGAGTCTATTGTGATCCACACAGTCAAAGGCTTTGGCATAGTCAATAAAGCAGAAGTAGATGTTTCTCTGGAACTCTCTTGCTTTGTCCATGATCCAGTGGATGCTGGCAATTTGATCTCTGGTTCCTCTGCCTTTTCTAAAACCAGCTTGAACATCTGGAAGTTCACGGTTCACGTACTGCTGAAGCCTGGCTTGGAGAATTTTGAGCATTACTTTACTAGCATGTGAGATGAGTGCAATTGTGCGGTAGTTTGAGCATTCTTTGGCATTGTCTTTCTTTGGAATTGGAATGAAAACTGACCTTTTCCAGTCCTGTGGCCACTGCTGAGTTTTCCAAATTTGCTGGCATATTGAGTGCAGCACTTTCACAGCATCATCTTTCAGGATTTGAAAGATATGTGGTTCAGTGTTTAAAAAAAAAAAAAAATCCACCTGCCAAAGCAGAAAATACAGGCGACATGGGTGTGATCCCTGGGTCTAGAAGCTTCCCTGCAGGAGAAAGTGGCGATCCACTCTCATATTCTTGCCTGGAAAATTCCATGAACAGAGGAGCCTGGTGAGCTACACAGTCCGTGGGGTCACAAAGAGTCGGACACGACTTAGCCAGTGAGCAATTACATTTGTTAACTCATTTAATCCTCACAACGACTCTGCAAGGGAGGTACTATTATTATCCTTATATAACAAATGAGGAAACTGAGACCGAATATTAGTACAAGTTTCTACTTGTGCAACAAGATAGAGCCCAGCCTGAAAGATCTGTAATTCCCAACTCTATGTTGCCTCACTATATGTGAATATATGACTGATTAATGGTCCCCAAAGACATCCACTTCCTAGTCCCTGGAATCTGTGGATATTACTTGATGTGAAGAAAGAGACTTTGCAAATGTGGTTAAGAATGTTGAGATGGGAAGATTATTCTGGATTATTATTCCATGGTGTCTAAATATAATCCCAAGTTTTCTTACAAGAGGGAGATTTGACTACAGAAGAGGCAGAAGGTGCTGTGATGATGGAAACAGGGGGAAGAAGGTGATGTGATGGGAGGAAGGAGTCATGAGCAGCTGGCTTCTACAAGGTGGAAAAGGCAAGGAAACAAACTCTTTTCTAGAGCCTCCAGAAGAGCCAGCTTTGCCAACATCTTGGTTTTCACCCTGCCAAACCCATTTCAAACTTTTGGACTCCAGAATTTGAAGATAATAAATTCACGTTGGTTTAAGTCACCAGGCTCATGATAATCCATTACAGCAGCTGTAGGAAATGAATATACCATGATTCTCAACTCTTTTCATAGAAAAGCGTAAAGCTGATGCCTGTCCTCAAGGCATATACTCACATTTTGATACCCTTGACTCCCACCAAATTAAACAGTGCTATGTATCAATATATGTTGATATGTGTGTCTGTGTGTGTGCATGCATGTGTGTGTTTGTTCAGTCATCTGTGTTATTTTATGTTACACATGTATCTGATTCCTCTAACAGGTGGTAAGACTGGGAAAAGTACAGCTTGTCTTAAATTATCATATTTCCCAAGTCATACAATAGGGTATTTAGCTCATAATAGATGTTAGATAGTAATTGCCTGCATTATGTTGACAATCATGTCTATGGGTAAAATTTTATTCTATAACATTGACAACATCACTATTTAACGACTATCTTCAGGGGCTTCCCTGATGTCCAGTGATTAAGAATCCACCTTGCAATGCAGGGGTTATGGGTTCCATCCCTGGTTGGAGAACTAAGATCTTGCATGCCGTGGAGCAACTAAACCTGTGGGTTGCAACTCCTGAGTCTGCAGGCACCAATTAAAGAGTACGAATAATGCAACGAAGGCCTTTGTGCCACAACTAGGACCCGATGCAGCCAAAAAAAAAAAAAAAAACCGGTCTACCTTCTTTAAAATAAAAACTATCTTCAATCTAAAATACAGGTTTTATTAATATTAATGGATTGGGGGGCCAACACAAGATTAGTTTCACACACAAATAGTTTATTATTCTCCCTTCCCAAGAAGAGGGGACAGCATGCCATGCTATGCAGGGCCACATGGCTCCAGGATCGGTCAGAAGAGGAGGGAGAAAACATGCCCAAGAACCTTTATTGTGGTGTCCAGGGAAGGAACAGGTGAGACAGGTCTTCAAGTTTAGCACTGGCTAGTTTGAATATTTCAGGTTTCCTTGGTGGCTCAGATGGTAAAGAATCCACCTGCAGTGTGGGAGACCTGGGTTCAATCCCTGGGTTGGAAAGATCCCCTGGAGGAGGGCATGACAACCCACTCCAGTATTCTTGCCTGGAGAATCCCCATGGACAGAGGAGCCTGGCGGGCTACCATTCATGGGGTCGCAGAGTCAGACACGACTGAGTGAGTAAGCATGCTGGGTGTAGGGGTCGGATCAGTCAGCTGGTACCTGGCCCTGGAGTGAGTAGGATCAGGCATATTGGTCCAGTGTGAAGAATTCGGTGAGAGCCAGATTGAGGTGATTGAGATGTGGACTGTTTTGTCAGTGAAAGGCTTGCTCTCAGGTAAGTCTTTTAACTATCTCTAGGAAGTGGCTAGTCCTGAGAGGGGCAGTCTCTCCAGGCTCAGCAAGGCTCCAGATGTCAAAGCATCAGAATAAAAAGACACACTTAGTCCAAATGAAGAAACCACTTCTGGACATACAGAACAGTTAGAATATGATGGTGACTGTTTCCCCGAGCACTTGTTTTGTGCTTGGCCTCATGCCATGTGCTTTGCATCTGTGAATTCAGAACCTCTGAGCTGGTGATATTCTAGCTAGGTTAAGTAACTTGCCCAAAGACAGTCTGTTGGTAAATGCCTAAATTAGGATTACCATCCCAGACAGTCTGGCTCCTGAGAACCGCCAAGGGGCCCAGTACTTTTGATGAAGGTGGTATGTGGTTCAATTGCTCAGTCGTGTCTGACTCTGTGACTGCATGGAGCCTGCCAGGCCCCTCTGTACATGAAATTCTCCAGGCAAGAAGACTGGAGTGGGTTGCCATTTCTTTCTCCAGGGGATCTTCCTGACCCAGGACTCGAACCTGGATCTCCTACTTTGCAGGTAGATTCTTTACTGACTGGGCCATCAGGGACGCCCTGAAGGTGGCATGGGGCAGTTCAAAAACAGAGCAGAGGTAGAAAATGAACTTGGTGAGAAGGTGGGTGCAGAGCTGACTATATATTTATCTCAGTGGGGAGAAGAATGAAATATTATGTCTATTTAAAAATTCTTCTTCTTTTTCTATTGTAGTTTAATTACTTTACAATGTTGTATTATTTTCTTCAGTTCAGTTCACTTCAGTCACTCAGTTGTGTCCAACTCTGTGCGACCCCATGAACTGCAGCATGCCAGGCCTCCCTGTCCGTCACCAACTCCCGGAGTTCACTCAAACTCACGTCCATCGAGTCGGTGATGCCATCCAGCCATCTGTACAGCAAAGTGAATTAGCTATATGTAAACATATATACTCCCTTGTGGAACTCCCTCCCACCTCCCACCCCATCACACCCCTCTAGGTCATCACAGAGCATAGAGCTGAGCTCCCCGTGCTGTATAGCAGGTTTCCACTAGCTACCTGTTTTACATACAGTAGTGTACATACGTCAGTCCTAATCTCCCAACCTTCCCTCCCTCACTGTGTCCACATGTCCCTTCTTTATGTCTGCATCTCCATTTCTGCCCTGCAAATAGGTTCATCTGTACCATCTTTCCAGATTCCACATATATATGTTTTATTTATTTTTTATTATTCTTTCTTAATTATTCTTTCTTTGTTATTTTTAAAATTATGAAATCATGATAACACATTTACAGAAGACTTGGAAAATGCAGAACAAAGTTACATATATAGTTCCACTACGTGAAAGCCCTCAGTTGTGTCTAACTCTTTGTGACTCCATGGACTATACAGTCCAGGGAATTCTCCAGGCCAGAATACTGGAGTGGGTAGCCTTTCCCTTCTCCAGGGCATCTTCCCAACCCAGGGATCATACCCAGGTCTTCTGCAATGCAAGCAGATTCTTTTACCTAGCTGAGCCACAACAGCTATTTTTTTAAAGTAGATGAATTAAGATTTTTAGTTGGAATTTCAATATCAACTAAAAATCAATAGAATTCATAGAATGAACATACAGAATAGTAGAAGGATATAGTAGTCCTGAAAAGCACCATGAACCAATTCAACATAGTTAAGATTTATACAGTTTCACACAATAGTAGAATGCAAATTCTACTCATGTTCTCATAGACTATAAACTAGGAGACACTGGAATATAACCAGGGACATAAAACAAAGTGCAAGTTTTCAAGGTCTAAAGGTATTGAAATCTGCTGGGGTCCAGCCCCGGTTGGTCCAGGGTAATTCAAAGCCAGGATGGAGTCGGTGTCTAGAGGAAAATTGTTTAATTAAAGATATGGAGAGAGATTAGAAAAGAATAGTGTAGTAGGAAAATTAGTGGAGAAAAGATGCTGAATAACTTGGTTTATGCGGAAAACCAATAAAACTCAGAGACAAGGAGTTTGCACCACCTACGTAGGCCACAGGTGTCTTCCCAGTCTCCCGAAGGAGCGGAGACACAAAGTGCCTCCCCATTCAGATCTTAGAAGCCCAGGCAAAATTAGTAGGCCTAGCGAGCCTCCGTGCTCCAGATGGGAATTCAGCCAGAAAAGGAGAGCGAGAAAGAATGACACGAGGGAAACCAGTCTTTCCAGGAACTGGTCCGTTTCTTTATTTTCCAGGTCCACTTTTATACTTTTAGTTGTACATAGAGATAAATGTAAGAAACAGGGTCACACAGGGTCAGCTGCTTTGACCCTTATCTAAAGACAGTGTTCTTTGCATATCTTTGTTCTTACAAGGGTCTTATGTTTGTTTAAAATATCTTCTGGTCTGGAGACTGATTAACATTTTATGGCCCCATCTTTCTTTCTATTGATAAAGGTTAGTCAATCAGAAAACTTGTTTTCCCTTAAGATCTACTTAGTCTTAAGATAGTGATAAAGTTACATTCTTACATAGCAAGGATACAATGATTTATAACAAAGAAAGAGGAGTACAGTGATTTATAACTAAGAGAAAATTCATTAACTCAAAAGTCTAGTATTGCTAACATCAAAACTACTATATTCTTTTTCTACATTCCAATTACATTGATTAACATACTCCCAAGTGCCTAAGGATATGGAGGCCTGGCGGCAATCATTAACTCAGCAATGAAACCCTTCACCAACATGATTTTTATCTTTAGAAGAACCCTGTGCTAACTAAGACTTTCAAAATACTCCAAACTCTCTGTGCTGTTTATGGTTGAGAGGTTGTAAACAATCATGTACCTGGTAGCAAGAGTGTGGATAATCCTGTCACACAAGCTAGTCTGCCAGCAGAGAGGTTTGACCTGAGACACTCCTTTTATATGCAGGAGACTATTAACTGGAGCTCTAGTTAATTGTCCAGAGAAAGGTGGTCGGGGATAGCCCCTGTTAATGTCAGAAGAGTGTAGTATAACAGACAGATTTTGGTTTCGGGGGATAGATGCTCGAGCAGATCTAAGGGACTTCTTGAGTTCTTGATCCGCCTTGCCTGCATGACTTTGTCATGGGTGGGGTTGGGGAGTCCCTTGAGTCCTGACCCGCCTTTGCCCATCAGGGCTCTTCATGATCTTTGCCATGGGTGGGATCTCCCGTGCTGGCTCCCGGCAGAAATCATAGAGAGTCTGTTCTTTTATCACTGTGGAATTATGTTAGAAATCAAAATCAAAAGATATTTGAAAATAACTCACATATTTTCAAGGGCAGTGTGACATTTACCAAGAGAGATCTTTGACTTAGCCATTGAAAGCCTAAATAAAGTTAGAAGCCTGAAAAAACACAGAGGGTGATTGCAGAGGAGAAAATATTTAAGTGAGAAATTAGTAACAGAATGAGAAATTATGTGTTTTAAATGAATGAAAAATACCTACACACAAAATCTCATCAAGCTTGAAGAAATAAATACTCTGTATGATACTGTAGTCTGGTATGTGTTCAAATGGACCTGAGTTAGTTGTCTTACATCAGAATGCACTTCTTAAAGAAAAATGGTATTAAGGCTTGGCTTTAGTAAGTGGGTGGGCTTCCAGGGGTGGGCCATGCCAGCATCTCCCTCCCAATGACCAGGCTGGGAGCAGAAAGAGCCTGTCCAGGGAAGAGGTAAGGGAGATGGACAGGGGTAAGGGAGATGGATCCAGAGGGTGTAGGGCTGGCAGACTCACAGCATGGCTTTAAGCGTCATAGTCACTTGCTGGTCAGGGAGGACAGCATTTCTGAAGGGTCAGAGTGGGGTGTTTGTGGAGGGAGGTCAGGTTCTAGCCAGGCAGTCTGCAAGAACAGGAGAGAATAAAGTGGCTTTGAAGAATCCCTGCTGCTGGTGGTAATGTATTACAAGGAGCCAATTTTAGACCCTTCTCATCTGGAAGCTTCCCAGACCATGCCTCACCAGAGCTCTCCAAGTCAGTACAATGCTAGACAGTGCCCAGGATCCACTCAAGTTTCCGTCTTGTTCTGGAAGCCTAGACTTTGTGTTAAAGTGAGCCTGGTAGGACTGTACCAGAACCAAGGAACTGTGGGCCTCCCTCAGAATAGCATTCAGAAATAGTTATACGATTCAATTCCATTGAAAAAATCGACCCAAACGGGGGAAGCTGTCACACATCTGCAATATGCACTGTCGCCATTGTTTGTTTATTAAGCTTTTTATTGGAGTAGAGTTGATTTACCATATTGTTAGTTTCAGGTGTACAGCACAGCGAATCAGCTATACAAATACAAATATCCACTCGTTTTTAGATTCTTATCCCATACAGTTCATTACAGAGTATTGAATAGTTTCCTGTGCTATACAGTAGGTTCTTTTTAGTTATCTATTTTATATATAGTAATGTGTATATGTCAATCTCAATCTCCCAATTTATCGTTATCCCCCTTCCCCCCGCTGGTAACCATAAGCTTGTTTTCTACATCTGTGACTCATTTATAAAACAGAAATAGAGTCACAGATGTACATTCTCTCTTTTGATAAGTATCCACAAATCTCAGAACATCAGTCATCTATATTATATGAGTAGGGGACTATTGCCACCTTGTGATCAGAGATAGAAGTGTTTTTATTCTGGGAGTTGATCATGTCATATTAATATTTCATTTCCACATGAATTAGCTACTTCATCTGCTTTTGAACAATTCTTTTTCTTGTTCTGTTGCTTCACATATATTTAAAAGAATTTGTACTAAAATAAAAACTAAAACAAAACTCTGCCTTAACCCAAAGTGGGCAAAAAACCGCCCCAAACCATTAGGAGCAAGGGAGGGGCCACCATCACTAAGGGTTTCTGTGCCATGCTGTGTGTGTGTTCTCAGTCATGTCCGACTCTTTGTGACCCAATGGACTGTAACCCACCAGGCTCCTCTGTCCATGTGATTTTCCAGGCAAGACTACTGCAGTGGGTTGCCATTGCCTTCTCCGATGGTTCTACTTAGATCTACTTAATAAATCTAGTCTTGAAAAGTATTAACTGAATTTATAAATTGAATTATATTATAAAAGTGTCCCGGAAACTGATTATTGGAAGTGAAAGTGAAGTTGCTCAGTCGTGTCCGACTCTTTGTGACCCTATGGACTGTAGCCCGCCAGGCTCCTCTGCCCATGGGATTCTCCAGGCAAGAGTACTGGAGTGGGTAGCCACTCCTTCTCCAGGGGATTCTCCTGACCCAGGGATTAAACTGGCATATTCTGCATCTCCTGCACTGGCAGACCAATTCTTTTACCACTGAGCCACCTGGGAAACCCAAGTGCTTCTAATCCACACCTATTTTTCTCAGATGAGGTGAATCCAGTGAATTTGGAGCCAAATACTGAAAACAGTTAGACACTTGTCAGATTAAATTCTAGCCACTCGACACACCCTTTCAGGTAAATATTAAAAAGCTCTCTGAATTTAATTTTGAAAGACGCTTGGAGATGCCTCCGAGTTTGATTTAGTACATTTAGCAAAAGGGATGAAAGGGTTATTACAAAATCGGTTTAAATATTTTATAAACTTTATTATTATTATTAGGGCTTCCCATGGCACTAGTGGTAAAGAACTTGCCTGCCAATGCAAGACACCTAAGAGACATGGGTTCGACCCCTGGATCGGGAAGATCAATTTTTCGGCCATGCTGCACAGCTTGTAGGATCTTAGTTCCCTGACTAGGGCTTGAACCTGGGCCATGGCAACGAAAGAACCGAGTCCTAACTGACAGGCCACCAGGGAATTCCCCAAAAACCTTCCTTAGAAAGAATATTCCCAACCACTAAAAATTTTTAAAAATATATTACTGACAGGAAAACTTCACGTTGATTCTAAGGTAACATAAACCCTTTTATGCTTCAGAAAAGAGAACCCCTACCCTTGGCATGGAAAGATCATGGATTTTAAGTGTCATCTGCTTCCTATGCAATTTTATCCATTTCTTTCTCCTCAGGAGCTGCTGCAGTTTGGCCTTTCCTGAAGGCTACCTGTGGGTGGCTATGAACTATTTTCATGAGAAGTTGTCCTTATAATATTTCTTTCTGATCTTTTATTATTGCTCATTGGACTCTTCCATCATTCTCTGCCTCCTTCAACTCAGCACACTTTTTTTCCTGGTCTCTATTGTTTTTAACCTTTTAAAAGTTGAAGTATAGTTAATTTACATTGTTATGTTAGTTTCAAGTGTACAGCAAGGTGCAGGTTCTTTTCAGATTCTTTCCCATTATAGGTTATCTATATGCAAGATACTGAGTATAGTTCCCTGTGCTATATAATAGGGCATTAGTGGCTATTTTGTATATAGTACTGTGTATCTGTTAATCCCAAACTCCTAATTCATCTCTTCCTCCATCCCCTTCAGGGCTTCCCTGGTGGCTCAGTGGTAAAGAATCTGCCTGAGAGTCAGGAGACATGGGTTTGATCCCTGAGTTGGGAAGATCCCCTGGAGAAAAAAGTGGCTACACACTCCAGTATTCTTGCCTGGGAAATTCCATAGACAGAGGAGCCTGGTGGGGTCGCAAAAGAGTGAGACACTTCTTAGCAGCTAAACAACAATCATTCCCTTTGATAACCATGTTTGTTTTCTATGTCTGTGGTCTCTTTCTGTTTTATAAATAAGGTTATTTGCATTTTTAAAGATTCTACATATAAGTGACATAATATGATATTTGACTTTGTCTGACTTTTTCATTTAGTATGAGAAGCTCTAGGTCAATCCTTGTTGTTGAAGATGGCATTATTTCATTCTTTTTTTTAATGTCTAAGTAATGCTCCATTGTGCATATATACATACACACACACACACACACACATATATATCCCGCATCTTCTTTACTCATTTGTCATTGGACACTTAGATTGCTTCCATGTCTTGGCTATTGTAAATAGTGATAGAATGAATAGGGGGGCAATGCTCATAACTTTGAATGTTGTTATATACCCTGGAGAAGGGAAAGGCTACCCACTCCAGTATTTTGGCCTGGGGAATTCCATGGACTGTATAGTCCATGGGGTCACAAAGAATTGGACACGACTGAGCGACTGAACTGAACTGAACTGAGCCTGGTCGGATAACTGAAGTGTTAGTTTGAAACACATCCTGAGCAGTGATATCATTCTAACTTTCCAGGAAAAACCCCAGGGGACTCAGAAAAGAAATGACTAATGTTAAAACTACTCCCTGTTTTAATATGGCTCATGGGAGCCTGTGTGGATCCAAGACTAAGAAGAGAAGAATCTTTTAGCTGCTCTGGTGTAAAACTCAGATAGCAAATTTACTAGGGTTTCCTGAGGACATGATACCCCAGGTCCTTGTTATCCTGCATACCTTTCCATCAGAGTCAGGCTGATTTCTTGGGTGGAGTTATTGATTTCTGGGTCAGTGCCAAGAGAGCATGTCTGAGGCCCTTGCTAAACCCATGCCCTCTTAATCCTTATAATTACAGCATTCTTTTTAGTTTCCAGCTCTGAAAAATGTTAGCAATTTTGTGCTCAAGGGTGCAGGATTCTTGTATCACTAATAGCTTCCATTACCAGCTGAACCTCTCATCTTTCTCTCTGACTGTTCAATCTTCCTGAAGCCTTGGATGGGGTTCCTGTCTCGTTAGGAGGTGCTGAGTGGACAAGGGTCTCCAGTTCTGTCCAAGTAGGCTCTGGTGCCCCAAGACTCAGGCCTCACCGCTCCCACAGGATACGTGTTACACACATTGCTCTTAGAACTTTTCATGTAGTTCTTATTCTCCCAACTAAACTGGAAACTCTTTCAGGGGCGAGGAACCTGTCAATCACCTTCACCTCTCAAGGAAGCCCTGGAAATTTATAGGAACTCAGTAGTGTTTGCAACTGATAATCAGATAATGAAGAATGAGGAGGAGGAAGAGGAGAAGTCAGTAAGGGACAGATATACATAGAACCAGGAGAATCCGAAGGGCAACACAAAGACTCAAGGTTCAAAAGCCCTGGATTCAAGCAGGATGGTCACATCTAGTGCAGTCCTGGGCTGATGCCACTTTGCTTGGCATCTTATCATTTCCATTTAGAGTTTGGGGTATCTAGCAGGAGACAACAGAGAGGAAGGTTGTTCACAGGGCAGGAAAGAAGCCAAAGAAACTGGTCAGCAGAAGGCAATGAAGATGCTTCCCTCAACTTGCTGTTCTCACCTGGGTCCTGCCCTCACGGGCTCCGGTAACCCGAGGATCCACAGACCAGGGGTCTCCTCCCTGGCAGAACCAGTGAGAGGCCACTACTAGGCAACTTTGGGTCTTGCTGGTTGGAAAGTTCTAGAGGTCACCCTCTCCTGCATTTAGACTTTTTTTTTATATACTAGAATGTCCCTTGTGTCACAGGGTGGTGGTTAGAGTCATCTTAAATAGCTGATGTCAAGAAGATCCAGGGGCCAAGGACAAAGTGCCAATGTCTGGGGGACCTGTATCAGGGCAGTAGATGGAGCAGCCAGACCAGCCCTGTGCCCAGAGGGGGACAACCAGGACTGAGCTTTGGGGTGGCTGCTGTCCCAGCTGCTGCTTCTTTTCTGTTCTTCTGCCCAGAGTTTCCTCCCCAGATGGATGGATCTGCTCCACCATCCACTGAGAAGGACAAAAAGGACCAGCAGCTCCAGCAAAAGTTTGAGCATTTAAGCTATGGTAGTGGGTAAGTCTGGCAACAGGTGCAAAGCCATAAGCAGGGCAGGTTGGTGACAGGTAAGGGACGTTGTAAGCCTGAGGCCTCATGGCAGGTGCCACAAAGGTTAGGGAGGCACAGAAGCAGATAGGGAAGGGAACCAAAGTTTTCTGCAAACCTCCTCAGGCAAGGTCCTGAGCTAGCATTTTGCGTCTTATCTCACTGATTTGCTCTTACTTTTAATTATGAAACATTTCAAACACGAAAAAGAATACAGAAAATAATGGCATGGATACTCCCATAGCTGCACCTAACAGATGTCAACACTTGGAATTTCTCCCCATCTCTTCTGAGGTCTTTTTCAGCATCTAGGCCTTCAGTCCTTGAAGGCATTGCCTGGGGTATGTGGTAGAAGACCACCATTTTACTACAGTTTTAAAAACAAATGAAGAAGCCAGAATAAATATTTGACTTCCAAGGAGGCCAGTTGTAATGTGGTTCTTGTCTTTGATATCTATTTGTATAGTCTGTTATTATCTTCTCTTCTTTTCTTTTTTGAATTTGGGATTTTAATTTTTTAAAATTTCATTGGAATATGGTTGATTTACAATATTGTGTTACCTTCTGCTGCTCGGCCAAGTGAATCAATTACACATATTCATATATCCATTCTCTTTTAGATTCTTCCCATTTTGATCATTAAAAGAGCACTGAGTAGAGTTCCCTGCACTATAGAGTAGACTCTTATTTCCAAAAATATTTTAATGTTTTTTTATTATAGGAATTTTAATCATAATTCTCCTTTCGTATATCACTGTTTCTGTTTCCCTGTGCTCTCATGATTTTTTTTCCTTTTGTGTAGTTGCAATCATGTAATTCTGAATTCTATTTCTCCTCTGCCACAGCCACAAAATATTCTTTCATAAACTTACTCTATGGCTAACATTCATGGAAAATTGCTGTGCTTACCTGCCATTCTGTTGAGCTTGTGTGCCCACATTTCCTTTGGGGGAAATATTAAATTATTTCTTTTGGCTTTTGGTTTGTTCCTCTTTCAATTCCAAGTTACGATCATGAAGTTTTTTGGATGCATAGAACTGAGCAGATCACACTCCTAGCTTCATGGCATATAATCACCATTATTTTATGTTGCAATCTGTCTCTTAGTATTTTATTTTCCTCTTTCTTCAGTCCTATTCCCTAAGCTTATTTCCCTCCTTATGTCTGGTGTATTTACTATATACCTTTCCAAATGTCTTTATAAGTTTCTTTATATGTGTGTTCATAAGAAACATGTACTACTTTCTGTTTTAGAAAACGTACTTAAATGGTGCGTGCATGCATGCTCAGTTGCTAAGTTGTGTCTGACACCTTTTGCAACCCCTTGAACTGTATGTAGCCTGCCAGGCTCCTCTGTCAATGGGATTCTCTAGGCAAGAAAACTGGAGTGAGTTATCATTTCCTTCTCCAGGGGATCTTCTTGACCCAGGGATTGAACCTGGTCTCCTGCATTGGTAGGCAGATTCTTTACCACTGAGCCACCTGGAAAGCCCAAATTAAATGGTATCATGCCCTAAATCAATTCTGTTCCTTACTTTCTTTTTTCATTGAACATGTGGCTTTTGAGATCTGTCCATGATGCTGTATGCACATCTAGTTCCTTCCTACCTCCTTTCTTTTGTACGTGTGGTGCACAGTTTACTCATCTGTTCCTGTTTTTTAAAATTTTTGTTTGTTTGGCTGTGCTGGGTCTTTGTTGCAGTGCAGACTTTCTCTAAGTGCCACACATGTTTAGTTGCCCTACGACAAGTGAAATCTTAGTTCCCTGACTGGGAAGTTCCATCTGTTTCCATTTTGATAGACACCTTCATGATCTCTCACTCCTAGAAGCTCCAACATTGTACTCAGCCCATGAGTACATCGTCTCTTGGGAATCTTTAGGAGAATTTTTCTGGGAAATAGATTCAGGAGTAGAAAATCTGTGTCTGAAGGTGTACGATTCTCTGTTTCACAAAATCCTGCCAGACTATTATCCAAAAGGTCATACAAGCTATGGTCCTACCAGCAGCTCATAGGGTTCTTATTTTTCCACAACCCAGCCAATGAAAGATTTCATCAAAATTCAGGATTTTTACAATCTGGTGGGTAAAGATAGTGTCTCATGGTTTTCTTTAATTATTATTATTTCCATTTAAAAATTACTGAAATAGAATTTATGTCCAATATTGTATAAGTGTCCAGTATAGTGATATGGAATTTTAAAGGTTATACTACATTCGTGTGTGTGTGTGTGAATGTACGTGTGTGCTTTGTCATGTCCAACTCTTTGTGACCCCATGGACTGTAGCCCACCAGGCTCCTCTGTCCATGGGATTTCCCAGGCAAGAATACTGGAGCAGATTGTCATTTTCTACTCCAGAGGCTCTTCCTACCCAGGGACTGAACCTGCATCTCTAGCGTCCCCTGCATTGGCAGGTGGATTCTTTACCACTGCACCACCTGGGAAGCTCCACACTATATATTCATAGTTATTACAAAATATTGGCTATGTTCCCTGGGTTGTACAATGTACCACTGTAGCACATTTTATAGCTAATAGTTTGTATCTCTTAATGCCCTAGCCCTATATTTCTCTTCCGCTTTCCTTTTCCCCATTGTAATCGCTAGTTTGCTCTCTATATCGGTGAGTTGTCAGGGTTGTTTTAATATACATTTCTCTGTTGCTGGTGAATGGTTAGTTTCTTTTTCATAAATTGCATATTACTATCCTCTGTCTATTATCCTATCTGGTGTCCTGACTTTTTCCTCTCTCATTTGTAGGAGTTCCATCCATACATTAAAAGTGCTATAATCTACCTGATTCTTTTCTAATCACATCAAAATTGTTCTCCAAAAAAAAAAAAGAAAAGAAAAGAAAAGGACTCCAAATAATTTATCTATGTCTAAGTACACTGACACAGAAAGTTACATATTGGTTGCCCTAATATGGCCTGTCAATTTCAAACCTGGAAGAGAAGATGAAGAGGTTGCAAGATGGGAGAAACTCTGAGCTGCAAATACCGGTCAGGATGCTTTCATTTGCAAGCAAGAGAAGCTCGAGCACGTGTGTGGTGTGTGTTCTCAGTCGCTCAGTCGTGTCTGACACTTTGTGACCTCATGGACTGTAGCCCACCAGGCTCCTTTGTCCATAGGATTCTCCAGGCAAGCCTCCTGGAGTGGATAGCCATTTCCTCTTCCAAGAAATCTTCCCGACCCAAGGACTGAACTGGTGTCTCCAGCATCTCCTGCATTTGCAAGAGGATTCTTTCCCACTGAGCCACCTAGGAAGCCCAGCTCTAACTAACGTAAGTATAAAGGAGGACAGTATTGGCTCACAAAAGTTCAGGGATATCAGGCTTCAGGCAGAACGGACACAGAGGTTTAAAGAGGTTATCTTTTCAACTCTTGCTGTCTTTGCCTTGATGTGGGGCAGGGTTCCTCTTGAAAGTAACAGAGACCACCCCTGGGATCTCCAGGCTAATGGGTGCTTAACATCTCCATGTCAAAGGCAGTGTTTTGGTGTAACCAAGGGAGGTATCTGTATTCAAGATTACTCAGAGTCTAAATGGCATATACAAAATTAATATTTGACTGTAATGAGTCAAAATTTGACTTTATTTTGGTAACTTTAATAGATCATCAAGTCCTTTCTACTAGTCTTTCAGTTCAGTCGCTCAGTCGTGTCCGATGCTTTGCGACCCCATGAATCTCAGCACGCCAGGCCTCCCTGTCCATCACCAACTCCTGGAGTTCACCCAGACTCATGTGCATCGAGTCAGTGATGCCATCCAGCCATCTCATCCTCTGTCATCCCCTTCTCCTCCTGCCCCTAATCCCTCTCAACATCAGGGTCTTTTCCAATGAGTCAATTCTTCGCATGAGGTGGCCGAAGTATTTAGTAAGTGACAAATTTAGAAACTGAATTCTTCCTTATGCTTTAAAAATTAAATTATAGATCTTATCATCTATTTATAAACCTAGCAAATTTTAACAGTCACTTTTAAGTGTATTTTTATAATCTAATAAAATTCTCTTAAATGTTTAGACTTTATTTTTAAATTTAATACATTCAGTTTTTTTTTTTAAGTCCTTCAAAGTCTGTTTAACAAACTAACCTTCCCAAGTACTTAGATGTTCTGATAAATCAAATATGTTAAAACTTTACACGTGGAGAATCACAAATTCGCTTAAATGTTCTCCTACTGTTTACAACCTTACTCAACTCTTATTCTTTTTACCTAAAAACACTCAGTTCAGTTCAGTTCAGTTCAGTCGCTCAGTCGTGTCCGACTCTTTGTGACCCCATGAATTGTAGCACTCCAGGCCTCCCTGTCTATCACCAACTCCCGGAGTTCACTCAGACTCACAGCCATCGAGTCCGTGATGCCATCTAGCCGTCTCATCCTCTGTCGTCCCCTTCTCCTGCCCCCAATCCCGCCCAGCATCAGAGTCTTCTCCAATGAGTCAACTCTTTGCATGAGGTGGCCAAAGTACTGGAGTTTCTGCTTCAGCATCAGTACTTCCAAAGAAATCCCAGGGCTGATCTCCTTCAGAATGGACTGGTTGGATCTCTTTGCAGTCCAAGGGACTCTCAAGAGTCTTCTCCAACACCACAGTTCAAACGCATCAATTCTTCGGTGCTCAGCCTTCTTCACAGTCCAACTCTCACATCCGTACATGACCACTGGAAAAACCATAGCCTTAACTAGATGGACCTCTGTTGGCAAAGTAATGTCTCTGCTTTTAAATATGCTTTCTAGGTTGGTCATAACTTTCCTTCCAAGGGGTAAGCGTCTTTTAATTTCATGGCTGCAGTCACCATCTGCAGTGATTTTGGAGCCCCCCAAAATAAAGTCAGCCACTGTTTCCACTGTTTCCCCATCTATTTCCCATGAAGTGATATGACCAGATGCCATGATCTTCGTTTTCTGAATGTTGAGCTTTAAGCCAACTTTTTCAAAAAAACTCAAGTCTAAATCAATTACCAAATGCCCTGTTTCATTGGAATGACTGGCTTAATCTAAGTGCTCAAATGCTCTTGAACATTACCAGTGCTTAAAATATCCAGTGTGCTTGGTTGTTTTTGTTTACATATTTGATGAGGTTACAACCAGATGTCTTGGTCAGGACATAAGATCTGGGGTAACATGCCTGGAGAGTATTTTTCACAAACAGGAACAAACAGAGCCCTCTTTCAGGACCATTGAGCCAAGAGGGACTTTGAGTCCATGCTGGTCAAATGGGGTGGCCTTGCAGCCCTTCTCAAATTACTGTACACATTATTTAATTTTGAAATTAAATTTGAGACTATAAATTCCTTGACCAGATGCTTTCAACGTTGGATTGGATTCAACTATTAACTTTTATTCTATTCTAAATTTTTTCATATTCTTTTTATCTACACCAAAAAACAAAACTTCTTAATACTCTTGTGAAATTGTTTTTGATAGTTGCTAAGTCATATATCACCCTTTTGTGACCCTGTGGACGGTAACCCACCAGGCTCCTCCATCCATGGAATTTCCCAGGCAAGAATACTCAAGTAGGTTGCCATTTCCTACTCCAGGGAATCTTCCTGACCCAGGGATTGAACCTGAGTCTCTTGAATCTCCTGCATAGACAGGCGGGTTCTTTACCACTGAGCCTCCAGGGAAGCCCAATTTTATGACTACATCTGACTTTATTCTGTAGCCTTCTGAAGAATTGGTCAGGCTCTGCTGTCACAAATCCAAATTCATACTAATGACATATCACAGCAGAAAAATCCTCTTTCCAAGAGTAAACTACAATTTCAGATGAGAAAATCCACTTGGTATTGTGAGTTCATTTTTGGAATAATTTTGTATCCTGAACTATGAAATATTTGGAATGACCTGTCCTGAAAAAGAAGTTTTCTCTTCTTCATGGTGACATTAGGAAAAAACATGCATAAAATGTTATTTATAAAAATTTATTAAAGGCATGTTTAATTGTATTTTTATTTATAAAAACACTTTAAGTAATATATTTATAATTAACATCTACATATTAAATTATGAGTATATATCTTATAGGTATTATCTGGCGCTTAAAATCATGATATAAAAAGACATATGTATTCCTCTTTTAAAGGACAGATGTTGAATTTTATCAAATGTCTTTTGGAACTAATGAAGATGATCCAATTATTTTGGAAATAATGAAGTATATATACTCTCCATATAATTTTTCCATGATTTATTAAAGTAATGATTATAAGATGGTAAATTATATTAGATTTCTTAATGTTGAAACTTCCATCACTAATATGAATCCCACCTGGCATCATGTATTATTGCTTTAAAGTGCTGATAGAATCTTCTGGCTAATAGTTTGTTTTATGTCATTGATATTTATCATTGAAATTTTGTTTTTCATGTATTTTCTTGATCAGTTTTCAATTTCATATGTAACTCAAATTTTTTAAAAAATGGGAAGACTCCTCCTTTACTCTATGCTCTGAAACAATTTAAATAAGATGAAAACAATCTGTTCCTTAAAATGTTGATAGAATTACCGTTGTCACTTGGTAGACGTGGAAATTGGTTTCAGAATCAACAACAAATACCAAAACCTAGTTGACTCTCCCTGTCCACAGTTACACGTCCCTAAATTCAATCAATCTCAGATTATCTAGTACTGCTGTATTTACTGAAAAATATTCTCTTGTAAGTGAACCCACACAGTTCAAACCTGTGCTTTTCAAGGGTCAGCTGGATTGCTCTTTCACTCTCTCTCTTTTCTTCTATGGGAATTTGCTTAGAAGTCTTATCTTTTCTTTAGTATCTGTTAATAATGGAGATTTTCTGAGGCAATCATTAGTTCATACAAATCTACAAGTTGTTTAGATTTGAGCAAACTGCTCTTTAATTTTTGAATGCTTTTGAATTAGATTATTTCTCTATCCTCATTCTTATTTTATTTACATGCACTTTTTACCTTTTTTCTTGCTTAGATTAGATTAGGGTTCCCTAGCCTTGGCACTACTGACATGTTGGGCCCAGTGATTCTTTGCTGGGGTGGGGGAATGTCCCAATAGTGTAGTCTGTTAAGCAGGATCCTTGAACTTGACTCACTGAACACAGCAGCGACAACCACAATGTCTGTTGGGGTGTGCATAGTGCTCGGTCATGTCCGACTCTTTCCAACCCCATGGACCCACCAGGCTCTTCTGTCCGTGGAATTTTCCAGGCATGAATACTGGACTAGGGTGCCATTTCTTACTTCAGGGAATCTTCTCGACCAAGCAATTGAAACTGTGTCTCTTGTGTCTCTTGCACTGGCAGGCAGGTTCTTTACCACTGAGCCAACTGGGCTTCCTGTTGGGGTCAGGGTGGGGCAAAATTGCCCATGACGAGAACTACTAGATTAGATAAAGGTTTATCTGGATTTTCTTAATTTTCATTTTGCTTCTAAAGAACAAGCTATTGGTTTATTCTTCTAGTTCTATCATGTTTCAATCTCAGTGATTTCTGCTTTTTCTTTCCTATTTCTTTTGGACTTTCTTTAGATTCACTTTATTTATGTTTGTCTAGATAGCTGGGTTGGAGTCTCATTTATTTATTACTGCTCTTCCCTGTTTCACTCTATGTTGTCAACTGGGTTTCAAGTGGGCTTCTGTATCTCCCAGCCCAGCCCATGCTCAGAGATCTTTCTGTATCACACTCGAGGCTTTCCCATGGATATTTCATCACTTTGGAGAAGTTTGTGCTTTGCCAGTTCTTCCCAAAGTTCCCAACTCTCTCCATTATTTGGGTTTTTAGTGTTTTTTATTCTCCTCAAAAAATGAGTTGCCATTTCTATCTCTTTTGTTGTGTGCATTTGATTCTTTTCAGAGTGGAAACTATGGTAGAAACACCTTTCTACATCATATAGTCTCAAATCTGATATGCTAATTGCATTGGGTCTGATTTAAGCAAACTATATTGTTGACAGTGAGCCATCAAAAAGTATGTACAGTTTGTAGGAACAGCTCAATGTCACTTGCTTATATCAACCTTCAGAACCATCATCCAAATTTTTATTTTTGACAAACTAAATTGTGCTACCACTGTATTGTTATAAACAGCAAAAAGACAAATCCTGATTGTGATGCATTGATGATTTAAAAATAATGTTTTTCTTGTCACAGAGGCATTTAATAGATGATGACCACTGTAACTGTGGTGGCCCAGTACATCTAACGACTGGAAGAGACAATGGTGCTAGGAAAATACAGATGTCGAGGTGAGTTACCTGGATGAAAAAATGCTGAGACATGGGAGCTCTCTGCTTCCTTGTGGAACATAGATTTTATGGACAAAGCCTGCCAACTGCATACATTTATGAGCTTTTTGTACTCTCTTGCTCTAAATGAAATATACTCTTCATGTCCTTAAGCCATAATCTCATGTTCAAAATTTAAACTTAAAAAGATATATACCCTTCCAGTCTCAAAGTTCTCTCTTGGTAGTCTAAGAGGACTTGAAATTAATGAAATTTAAACCCTTAAAATAACCACCGCTCAGAGGCAGTAGTGACCATTTTATTAAAACCAGTTTGTCATTGTTAAGTGTGATGTCAAGTCAGTTTACAGTGGTGCCACCAGGGCAGAATAAAAGAACTGGTTGTTCTTCAATGTCTTATTCTTCCCACCTTGTATTATTGCACATTGTGCAATGGAAAAGTGTGGTTTTAAAAAAAAACTTATTTGTAATTATTATCATTATTTGAAACCAACCAAACAAAATGAAGTATAAAGTGTTCCTAAAAGTTTTAAAAAGAGTGTTGAAAATTGGGTGCACAAGCCTTCCTCTCATTTTAAAAGGAGCATGCATTGCTTTTAACAACTCCAAGAATGCTATTCACGTCAGCAAAATGATATCTTTATTATAAGAGTCATAATTCTTGGTACCCTTTAACAGTAAAAACGGTATTAATAAGTTTATGTTAACAGCAGAGGTCTCCTTCTAACTTCAAAATAGTGTGATTTTAGAATTCTAAGTCATCGACTTTTTATGATGTGGTGACAGTCCGGTAATTTCATGAGCTCTTCCTTTCTTTATGAGAAAGAGTGATTTGTGTGTGAGTGTTGTTGGAATACTGATATTCATCAAATTTCACAATTAGGTCTTCTGTATGGTCCTGAAGCACTTCAAAAAGGGAGGTGCTAATTGTATTGATCAAATTCACAGCTAATTGTATTGATCAAATTCAAAGTCAGGAACAATCATTGACTCAATTCAATTAACCTGTAATACATCAAGGAGATTCGATCAGTTGTTTTGGGGTGGAGTTGCTCTTTGATGGGATGAAACTTAGATCCCTTCAGTGTTTACAGCACTCCTTCCTTCCCTGTTTGCTACAGAAAATCCTTCATTTGTCAGGTCCCTTCCTCCCTCATGCCCACCCTACCCACTAATCATTGAAGAGGAGACCATCCTGTTCACATAAATAAAAAATTAGAGGCGGGGATGGGGGCAGGGGAGAGAAAACAAGGTCCTTGAATTAGGGCTAAGAAGGGAGTATGAGGGTTTGTCTTAAGAGAGTTTCCTCAACAGGATGAGGAAGGACAGGAAGGAAAAAAGGTGAGTCATGATTTTATACTCATTAATATGCTTTGAGGTTTACCTACTAAGAAGAGATTTCTATTTTAATTGCTATGAGTTGTTGAATTGTGCTTCTCTAAGTGTGACTTCCAAGAATGACCCCTCTCCTTTGCAGAGGAGCACTGAGATAGGCTGGGAGCTGGAACCCTTTGCTGCAGTGCTTCAGTGCTAGCAATAAAATACAAAGAAACTATAAGAAACTAAAAATAACTGTGCATGTGCAGTTGGGGCAAATTCTGGACAACAAGACACAAAAAGACCAAAAAACCCAACTGCCACTTCTGAAGATTTGGGTGCAAAAACAGGGTGTCATGAGCAAAAGCAGGGTCCTGCCCATGCCCCCTGTACTCAACACCACCAAAGGGGTGGGCAAACCTCCCCAAGCCACCCCTCTGGCCCAATCACTGGACACACCCTACACTCATCCCACATAGCATAGGAACCTCTTACTTGTTTCCACTCCCTCTTGTGACCATCAGTTCAGTTCAGTTCAGTCGCTCAGTCGTGTCTGACTTTGCGACCCCATGAATTGCAGCACGCCAGGCCTCCCTGTCCATCACCAACTCCCGGAGTTCACTCAGACTCACGTCCATCGAGTCGGTGATGCCATCCAGCCATCTCATCCTCTGTCATCCCCTTCTCCTCCTGCCCCCAATCCCTCCCAGCATCAGCGTCTTTTCCAATGAGTCAACTCTTCGCATGAGGTGGCCAAAGTATTGGAGTTTCAGCTTCAGCATCAGTACTTCCAAAGAACACCCAGGACTGATCTCCTTTAGGATGGATTGGTTGGATCTCCTTGCAGTCCAAGGGACTCTCAAGAGTCTTCTCCAACACCACAGTTGAAAAGCATCAATTCTTCAGTGCTCAGCCTTCTTCACAGTCCCACTCTCACATCCATACATGACCACAGGAAAACCCATAGCCTTGACTAGACGGACCTTTGTTGGCAAAGCAATGTCTCTGCTTTTGAATATGCTATCTAGGTTGGTCATAACTTTTCTTCCAAGAAGTAAACATCTTTTAATTTCATGGCTGCAGTCACCATCTGCAGTGATTTTGTAGCCCCCAAAATTAAAGTCAGCCACTGTTTCCACTGTTTCCCCATTTATTTCCCATGAAGTGATGGGACCGGTTGCCATGATCTTCATTTTCTGAGTGTTGAGCTTTAAGCCAACTTTTTTACTCTCCTCTTTCACTTTCATCAAGAGGCTTTTTAGTTCCTCTTCACTTTCTGCCATAAGGGTGGTGTCATCTGTCCCACTCTTTGCGACCCCATAAATCACAGCACACCAGGCCTCCCTGTCCATCAGCAACTCCCAGAGTTCCCTCAAACTCATGTCCATCAAGTCGGTGATGCCATCCAGCCATCTCATCCTCTCCTCCTGCCCTCAATTCTTCCCAGCATCAGGGTCTTTTCCAGTGAGTCAACTCTTCACATGAGGTGGCCAAAGTATTGGAGTTTCAGCTTCAGCATCAGTCCTTCCAATGAACACCCAGGACTGATCTCCTTTAGGATGGACTGGTTGGATCTCCTTGCAGTCCAAGGGACTCTCAAGAGTCTTCTCCAACACCACAGTTCAAAACCATCGATACTTCAGCACTCAGCTTTCTTCACAGTCCAACTCTCACATCCATACATGACCACTGGAAAAACCATAGCCTTGACTACACAGACCTCTGTTGGCAAAGTATTATCTCTGCTTTTCAATATACTATCTAGGTTGGTCATAACTTTCCTTCCAAGGAGTAAGCATCTTTTAATTTCATGGCTGCAGTCACCATCTGCAGTGATTTTGGAGCCCCCCCAAAATAAAGTCTGACACTGTTTCCACTGTTTCCCCATCTATTTCCCATGAAGTGATGGGACCAGATGCCATGATCTTCGTTTTCTGAATGTTGAGCTTTAGGCCAACTTTTTCACTCTCCTCTTTCACTTTCATCAAGAGGCTTTTTAGTTCCTCTTCACTTTCTGCCATAAGACTGGTGTCATCTGCATTTCTGAGTTTATTGATATTTCTCCTGGCAATCTTGATTCCAGCTTGTGCTTCTTCCAGCCCAGCCCAATAAAGCCTTGCCTGAATTTCTTGTCTGGCCTCTAGTCAATTTCTATTGATTAGGAAAAGCCAAGAACCCTAGTTGGTATCAGTGTGACACCCTTCCTCATCATGTATTCAGGATATTGCTCTATCATGAATGAAAACTGATGAAGACTGATAGTGATCAGAAAATCACTATTTATTTTTCCCATAATAATTTTTAAAACAATTTTTAAAGAAGATTTAGCATGCATTACTATACCCTAGGTTACTATTGCTCCTACTGTAATGGTAAATGATTACTATATAATATAGGGATTCTTACTGTATTAACTCATATAACATTTGTGAATCACAGAATAGGGTCCTTTGATTTTAGTGGTGTTTTTAATGTTTCTCTTCCTGATTTTTATTTATTTATTTTTTTCTTATTTTTAAAATTGGTATCTTGGGGGGAAAAGATTAAAGAAGATTATAAAGAAAGAAGAAAATGTTATTCATGATCTGACTGAGATGTTGTAATTTATAATAAGAAATATATATTTGATTTTCATCCCCATTTCTGGCACAGAACTCCTAAAACCCTTGGAATCTGCTAAATGACCAAAAGATGTCTTTTATTATGCTGATAAAGGGACTTATGGATATAACTAAGGATTGGGGCTTGTTGCCTGAAGAACAAACCATGTGATTAAAGTTTGGAATTTTCAGCCCCACATTTCAGTCCTGACCTCCTGGAAAGGGTGAAGGGCTGGAGGCTGGATCTGTCATCGATGGCCAATGATTTAATCAAGCATGACTGTGTAATGAAGCCTCCATAAAACCCCAAAAGGACACGGTTTGGAGAGCTTCTGTGTTGGTGAGCACGTGAGATTTGGTGTGAATGGTGCACCCGGAAATGTCATGGAAGCTCCATGCCCTTACCCCTTATCTTGCCCTATGCATCTCTTCCATCTGTCTGTTCCTGAGTCATATTTTTTTTTATAGTAAACTGGTAATCTAGCAAATAAAATGTCAGTTCTGTGAGCCACTCTAGCAAACCAGTTGAATCAGGAGCATGGGCATGGGAACCTCTGATTTACAGCCAATCAGACAGAAGTACATGTGACAACCTGGGCTTGCAATTAGCATCTGAAATGAAGGGCAGTCTTGTGGGCTTGAGCCATATATATTAATATATATAAAAACCTCACTTTGAAGGGTGTTGAGAAACTAAAAGGGGGAGTTCTTATCTTTGGCAAGAACTCAATGAATGTGTTTCCTGTTTGGAAGGGGAAAAAAGAGAAATAAAACAGAAAAACCAAACCAAAACCAAAGGTTGGGATCATATTAAAAAGTCACAGATGCCAATGGAAAGAGCTCTCAATGAACAAACTAAGATATTTTCAGCAACAAAATAAATAATAATTGTCTTGAATTTTAACCCAAAGAAGAAAATACATATTCATGAGTGTATCCTGATATAAATAAATGATTAAATAAATAAATGAATGAAAGGAAAGGCTGACACTTCCTTACAGAAGAATTCTAATTAATAAATGGAGGAAAGAGAGAAACAGAAAAATCACCATTTGAGTATTGCAATAATCATTGCTGAAGGCAAAATCCACTGATAAATGCTAAAACTCATGGGGAAATTTAAGAAGAAATAGGATATTTCCCTTGAAATATCTCCCTTCAAATACTAATTACCATGGTGGTTTTAACATATACCTATTAATACAAGTTCTTTGACAGGCCTTCTTTCCGGAGGGTGAGCTTATCTCCTGTCCCCTTGAGTGTGAGGTGGATTCTGTGAGTCATATCTAATTCAAGGGTATGGCAAGGGAAAAGTAGTGACTCTTTAGGGCCAAGCAATGAAAGTTAGCATCACCAGCAATAAGACATGTTGATCTCACCAATGCCCTGACACGATAGGATGAGAAGGGCTCCTTGTCGTTCTGGTAAACTTCCCAAAATCTACCACCTCATCTAATCACAAGAAATCATCAGCCACATTCAGATAGCCTAAGAAATGCCCAATCAATATTCTTCAAAAGTGTCAAGGTCAAGCAGGACAAGAGGAGACTGAAGAACTGTCGCAGATTAGAGAAGACTAAGGAGATGATGACTAAATGCCACGTGATGGCCTAGACTGGATTCTGGAACAGAAGAAAGGCATCCATATAGAGCCTGGAGCTTAGCTAACAGTATTGCATCAATATTAGTTTCTTAGTTTTGTCAACTGTACTATGGTTATATAAGACATTAAAATTGGGGGAGATGGGATGAAAGGTATATAAATGCAAACACTGTACTATCTTTGTGATTCTTCTATTAAGTCTAAAAGTATTTAAAAATAAAAGTTAAGAAAAAAAGAACTCAGTGAATGAGAGAGAGTTATAAATCAGCCAATAAAAAGCCATGGACTTGTTTTTAAAGAAGTTTTTATTGGAGAGTAATTGCTTTACAATGTTGTTTTAGTTTCTATTGTACAATGAAGTAAAGCAGCTATTACCCCTTCTTCTTGAGCCCCTTCTAAGTCACCAGACAGCACCAAGCTGAGTTCCCTGTAGTATGCAGCAGCTTCCCACTAGCTATCTATTTTACACACAGAAGTATATTATATGTCGATCCTAATCTCCCAATTCATCCATGGGATCTTTGTTTATTATTGCCCTCCCAACTTACTTTTCCCACTGCAAAATAATTCTCTTGTTTTTTGCTAAGGACTTTCACGTGGCTCACCCATGGTTGCAGACTCTGAACTGTAACTCTTTGCTGATCCCCCAAAAGCCTATTATTTTACTGGCAGTCTATTTGCTGTAGGTCAACATTATATAATCTTTTTTCTCCACACAGAGTCAAACTGTATTTTAAGTTTTATATACTATTTTTCCTTTAATGACATTGTTGTTGGAAAAGTAGCCTCAATTCTATGAGCTATAGTTGAATTTTCTTTTCTAAGAGAAGGGGAGAATGGATATTTGGATCCACCTAGTGCTCCCCGTTTGGCTTCCCAGGTGTCACTAGTGATAAAGAATCTGCCTGCCAATGCAGGAGACGCAAGAGATGTTGGTTTGATCCCTGGGTTGGAAAGATGCCCTGGAATAGAAAATGACAACTCACTCCAGTATTCTTGCTTGGAAAATTCCGTGGGTAGAGGAGCCTAATGGGCTACAGTTCATGGCATATTGGGCAAAGAATCTGACACAACTGAGCGACTAAGCACAAGCACAAGCCAGCTCTCCCTGTTACAGACCCTAGGAGTGAAACAGCTGAGTCAAAAGCTCTTTTACCTTCTGAAGAGCCCTTGATATAAGTGGCCAATATGTTCCCCAGAAATGTTTTTCTACTTTATTCTCTCTAATAAAGTGCAAATGTGTTTGCTTCATCTAGCTCTTGCCAACTTTAAATATTATTATTGAAACAAAATATTTGACAGTTTGACAGGAAAGGTGGTCCAGTGGTTAAGACTCCATGCTTTCACTGCAGGGGGGCACGGGTTCAATTCCTGGTCAGGGAACTAGTGTCCCACATATGTCACACAGTGTGGCCAAAAAAAACCACAAAATCAATGTATTTGTATTTTTATGGCTATTGGTAGGGCTAAATTTTTTTCATACATTCATTGATCATGTATTTCTTCTTTGTGAATTGTTTCTTTATGTCTTTAGCACACTTTTTTGATACCTGCATTCAGATACTTGGGATATTATAAAATAGCAAATGGAAGGTGAACTTACTTCTTCCAATGTTGAGGATTAAAAGCAACCTGAATGCAAACAACAGACTTCCTTTAGGCTCATAGAAAACTCTACTGAAAAACAGCTTGATGGTAATTTGACTCCTTTATAACTTAGGAAATTCAAGCTCATATTGGCTTTATCTGGATGATGCAGGCAAACCAGAAAGACTAGAAAATACCCTCCACACAATTAACCATGGATTTTCTAAATTCTTAGAAAACAGTGAAGAAATGCCAGCTTATCTCTTTCAATTAAGAGCTACTCTTGGAGTTAGGCTGATAAGTCAACTGCCCTGGTACTGCGTGCAGAGTGCATGAGGAAAGACCGTTTGTGATGGAAGAGAATCTGGAATTCACATCTAGTGCCCGTGATGGGAAAGACACCCTCAAAATGAGACTTGAGAAATGATAGCTCTTCCTGCTTTCTGCTGCCTGCATTGATGTGTCACTATTAACAAAAAGGTCTTTTTGTTCACTTTCATTAAAATGTTTAAAGTGAAAACATGGGGAAAAGTCTCAATATGCTCTAAAATTTTTATTTTGGCCTTATAGTCAGGCATATATTAAGTGATAGGGTCTGTGTGGGGACTCATTGTTAAAATGGCTCATTGTGTTGACCTTGCAGACAAAAGATAAAGTCACAGTGACCCATGAAACTTTGCTCAAGCAACATCCTGTTTTCGCTGCTAGCATTTACTTTCCCAAGACTACATGACCACCCTACCCTCCAGCTCTCTCAAGATTCCCTTACTGCCAGACTCCAATTGCAGGCTAAAGATAAACTAACCATCCCCCTTCAGGGGACCCAGTTTCCCATCTACGGGGTATAAGAGGGATCCGTCAGAAGGGTGGGCTGCTGGCTCTTCTCAAGGACCACTCATCCTTTTGTTTCCCTTTAATAAATTTCCTTTTCTTTGCCTGACTGCCCGGCTCATTCTCTTTTTTTCCATAATGGCTTTACCTTAAGTAGCCTGTTTTCTCTAACTGTGGTTATAAGCAAAGTATGTTTATGCTTAAACACTAGAGACTTAACGACCTCCACTACTGTTACCGAGTCCAAGCTCATCCGACTTGGACTTCAGGAGACAGGCCAATAAATTTAGAGATGAGTTGTTGGGACATGGAAGAGCAACTTAAATTGGAAAGCACAAATGGAGAAGATGGTAGACTGGGGTCCCAAAGAACTGTTTCACTTGAGTTGGAATTCAGGCTTCTTTTATACTAAAAGGGGAGGGAGTAAAGTCAAACATTTCCTTGCTCTGGTTAGCCTCCAGAGTGAGTGAGTGCTCGGTTGCATATGACTCTTTGGAAACCCCCATCCCTTCCCCTCACCCCCATCCCCCACAAGAATAGTGTAAGTGGGGTTGCCATTTCCTTCTCCAAGGGATCATCTGGATCCAGGGATTAGACCTGTGCCTCCTGGGTCTTCTGAATTGTGGGTAGATTCTTTACCACTGGGCCATAATTTCTTCCTTCTTACAGTCATTCACAGGTGGGCCTGGTCGGGATATTTCCTGTGAGCTAAATGAAGTTATTTTAGTTTAATGCTTCCATTACCTGGGAAGCAGGGCTCCCAGAGATGGGCCATTATGTGTAACTTCAGCTTATAATGATTAACTTTTAATAGACTACAAAGGTTCTTCCCTATTATACTACCTCAGCAGCAGGCAAACAAGCCTTAGCTGATCTTGTCAACTTCCAAACCATCATGGCAGAGAAAACAGAGTTCACCAACAATACATGAGTCATATTCGACAGTTCTTACTCAGGATCCCTTGTAGTGTGGTTGGGAATAAAAGATCCAAACCTGTTACTGCAGCAGTGTACCAATAGAAGCAAAAGTTTACTACGATGGTGAAAGTGAAAGTGAAATCGCTCAGTCGTGTCCAACTCTTTGCCACCCCGTGGACTATAGTCCACCAGGCTCCTCTGTCCATGGGATTCTCCAGGCAAGAATACTGGAGTGGGTTGCCATTTCCCTCTCCAGAGGATCTTCCCGACCCAGGGATTGAACCCAGGTCTCCTGCATTGCAGGCAGACGCTTTAACCTCTGAGCCACCAGGGAAGCCCCACTATGGTGGTAGTAGACCTTTAATATAGAAGGATATTTCTGTAAGCGGTTAATCACTTGATAAGTCAGTTGATTACCCACAGGGTCATCCAGTTTGAGTTGTGTCTGCCCCCAGCTGTGTCATGTGATACAGCTCCCTGAGAGATATCCAAGCCACACACAGTTGATACTTATTTACTCATTTATAAAGATAACTGACTGGTTTGGCTTTCAGTTCAGTTCAGTTCAGTCGCTCAGTCATGTCCGACTCTTTGCGACCCCATGAATCGCAGCACGCCAGGCCTCCCTGTCCATCACCATCTCCCAGAGTTCACTCAGACTCACGTCCATCGAGTCCGTGATGCCATCCAGCCATCTCATCGTCCCCTTCTCCTCCTGCCCCCAATCCCTCCCAGCATCAGAGTCTTTTCCAATGAGTCAACTTTTCGCATGAGGTGGCCAAAGTACTGGAGTTTCAGCTTTAGCCTCATTCCTTCCAAAGAAATCCCAGGGTTGATCTCCTTCAGAATGGACTGGTTGGATCTCCTTGCAGTCCAAGGGACTCTCAAGAGTCTTCTCCAACACCACAGTTCAAAAGCATCAATTCTTCAGCGTTCAGCCTTCTTCACAGACCAACTCTCATATCCGTACATGACCACAGGAAAACCCATAGCCTTGACTAGACGGACCTTTGTTGCCAACGTAATGTCTCTGCTTTTGAATATGCTATCTAGGTTGGTCATAACTTTCCTTTCAAGGAGTAAGCGTCTTTTAATTTCATGGCTACAGTCACCATCTGCTGTGATTTTGGAGCCCAAAAAAAGAAAGTCAGCCACTGTTTCCACTGTTTCCCCATCTATTTCCCATGAAGTGATGGGACCAGATGCCATGATCTTCTTTTTCTGAATGTTGAGCTTTAAGCCAACTTTTTCACTCTCCTTCTTCACCTTCATCAACAGGCTTCTCAGTTCCTCTTCACTCTGCCATTGGGTGGTGTCGTCTGCTTATCTGAGGTTATCTTTTCTACAACCTGCAATAATTAACTGTTTTTTGTTAAACTGTATATAATTACTATCTTAGGATTTGGGGCTGTATGTAACTACATACCCATCATTCATATTAAACTTTGGAAAGGCATAAAACTTCTAACCAGATAGATAATTCTGGAACAAGTATCTCAGATTGCACTTTAGGCCGAATTTGTTATAATATTCAAGTGATTCAGTGGTGAGCAAGTATTAAATAGCACACCATCTCCAGTTTCTCTAGTTGAACTATATGCATATTCTCTTCTAAGCCTATAACGTCCCCAAACTGAATCTTTATTCTTTTGCCTCTTTTAGACAGTAAGAGTTGGGTCTCAGTTGATTAATAGATCAAGACTTGCAGAATATGGCTGTACTTCCATGCTCTAATATTGACTTCTTGTTCCATCCTGATAAAATAATTTAATTTTTAAATTTCTAGACCTCTATATTAAAAAGGAGGTCACAGAGATCTTAAAAGAATTACATTGTTCTGGTATTCTGGTTTCTAAATTACCAAATTAAATCATATTAAATGAGCTTGTATAATATCCCCCCTATATCCTAGAATACCTTGAAGTCATTTAAAACTCTCTGGCTGCATAGAACAGCAAATGCCCAGATATACTGAGGCAAGTTTCCAATGTCATGGTGGAGGTGCTGAAAAGCCCAGAAAATGATGTTAAGCTGACAAAAAGATTTCAGGAAAGTGAAGGCTTGTGTGTGAGCATAAAGGAGAGTCTTCTAACATGTCAGTCTGAAAATGCGAGATGAATTTGAATTTTCCACCATTACTAACACTTCCTTAATTTAAGGCCTACTGCTTCAAGGTAACTTACTGAGATTTTAGCACTCCTACATAATTCTGATAGTTTATCACCATCATGTAAGGTCCCAGCCTCAACTGACACTTTTCAGTTGGGTGGGAGAGGGGATAGAGAGCGAGAGATGTTGGATTCCACAGCAGGAAGCTCAAGTGGGGCAGTGAGGGCAAGTAAAGCCCTGGGGTTCTTGAAAGTCCCCCAGAGAAGGGGCCAGTGCCAAGCAGGGACCGGATACCCCGAACACCAGCCTGCATGGTATTACTCTTAACTACTGGACAGAAGACTTTAGGCTATTGAAGCCTGGACCTGGTTCTAGGAGATCTTCAGGAGCCGACTACAAGTATCTTTTAACCTTGAGATAGTTTTTCCTTTTGAAAGTGCAAGTCTTATGTATGATTGACTGCTTTAAGTTGAGCTTTAAAAGGGAGAAAGAGAGTGTGAATGAAAATATCTTCTGCCATATCAATAAACAGGAAATGTCACAGCCATCAGTGATTTCTGGCCTCCAAATGTGACTCAGTTCAGTTCAGTCACTCAGTCGTGTCTGACTTGTGAACCATAGCATGCCAGGACTCCCTATCCATCACCAACTGCTGGAGTCTACCCAAACCCATGTCCATTGAGTCAGCGATGCCATCCAACCATCTCATCCTCTGGCGTCCCCTTCTCCTCCTGCCCTCAATCTTTCCCACCATCAGGGTCTTCTCAAATGAGTCAGCTCTTTGCATCAGGTGGCCAAAGTATTGGAGTTTCAGCTTCAACATTAGTCCTTCCAATGAACACCCAGGACTGATCTCCTTTAGGATGGACTGGTTGGATCTCCTTGCAGTCCAAGGGATTCTCAAGAGTCTTCCCCAACACCATAGTTCAAAAACATCAATTCTTCAGCACTCAGCTTTCTTCATAGTTCAACTCTCACATCCATACATGACCACTGGAAAAACCATAGCCTTGACTAGACGGACCTTTGTTGACAAAGAATGTCTCTGCTTTTTAATATGCTGTCTAGGGCTCAAAATCACTGCAGATGGCGATTGCAGCCATGAAATTAAAAGACGCTTACTCCTTGGAAGGAAAGTTATGACCAACCTAGACAGCATATTAAAAAGCAGAGACATTTCCTTGTCAGCAAGGGTCCATCTAGTCAGGGCTATGGTTTTTCCAGTGGTCATGTATGGATGTGAGAGTTGGACTCTGAAGAAAGTCACTGTGACTGCTCACACCAGTGACACAGTGTCACGGCCCCATCTACTTCCCTTCCCAGGCACTGAGACCCATAACCCTGAAGGCTCAGCAGATCCCCAAGATCTCGTGGTCCAGCTGTGACCCTGGCTTCTAGAGCAGAGCAGCAGGATGGACCGTAACTATCTGGGCTTCTGGGCCCCAAGTATCAAAGTTTGAACCATGTGATGCCGCCACATTTCCTAACCTGCTCTGGAGTCTGATTCTAGGTTCAGATCTCCTTTACACTAGAGATCCCAGATAGCCCCTGAATATAATGTACTCCTAGAAGGCAGAAGGGCTTTTTAGAAGCTGCTTTGTTTTCTTATGGGTTTCTAGATTTCCCCATGGATTTGCTGCACAAATGCAAGCTTGGCCAAGGGGAACCTCATATAGCTATAACTTTGATACTGTGTCCCTCACACACAGTAGAGCAAACTGTCCCTTGGATTCAACACATGTTTAACTCCAATTAGCTATAGTAAAACCTTATAATCAAACATTTCTGGGCTTCATTTTCCTAGCAAGATGTTCTCTAAGATCCCTGCCAGGACCAGCTTCTAGGATTCCACGAGGCATCAGCTACCTGCTAAGCCAGAAGAGACAGGGGTGGCCAAGGGGCTGTTAAAACCATCAGGGATCAACGTTCCTAATGCAAGATAGTTACTGCAACCCTGAAAGTTTGGTGTAGCTTCTTCAAAAAGCCTTCATTCCCCCTGTAACGGTCATTCTAGTTATGTTTCTCTGTGGCTGACTCACCACAGGCAGGCTGCGTCCTTTAAGCTAATTTCTCATTAGAAGCGCTAGAGTCACATTCATGCACTCACAGTTGATGGGACTAGAAGTTCTTATGCTCTGAATCTCATTAGGATGAGCCTCTAAGAGGCTCCATAGGACCCTGGTTCAAGTCTGATGTTACAGAAATCCCCAAAAAACTGATGAGAAACAATGGCTTGAATAACAACAGAAGTTAAAACCTGCTTTTACTTAGAGGGCTTTAATTGGTCATGACACTGCTTTAAGAACATTGCAAAATTTTTAAAACAAAATAAGAAGCCACTTCATCTGATTAAAGGAAAAAGCTACCCATTAAGATTCTTCCCTGTTAGGTGCCAGAGAGATTGGTTAGAACAACTGTGAAGTGCTTTGAGAATAACCTTCTAATGCCTTGGGTTTTGAAAGCTGAGTGCCGAAGAATTGATGCTTTTGAACTGTGGTGTTGGAGAAGACTCTTGAGAGTCCCTTGGACTGCAAGGAGGTCCAACCAGTCCATCCTAAAGGAGATCAGTCCTGGGTGTTCATTGGAAGGACTAATGTTGAAGCTGAAACTCCAATACTTTGGCCACCTGATGCAAAGAGCTGACTCATTTGAAAAGACCCTGATGGTGGGAAAGATTGAGGGCAAGAGGAGAAGGGGACGACAGAGGATGAGATGGTTGGATGGCATCACCAACTTGATGGACATGGTACGCAGCCTGCCTGTGGTGAGTCAGCCACAGAGAAACATAACCAGAGTGACTGTTACAGGGGGAATGAAGGCTTTTTGAAGAAGCTACACCAAACTTTCAGGGTTGCAGTAACTATCTTGCGTTCAGAACGTTGATCCCTGATGGTTTTAACAGCCCCTTGGCCACCCCTGTCTCTTCTGGCTTAGCAGGTAGCTGATGCCTCGTGGAATCCTAGAAGCTGGTCCTGGCAGGGATCTTAGAGAACATCTTGCTAGGAAAATGAAGCCCAGAAATGTTTGATTATAAGGTTTTACTATAGCTAATTGGAGTTAAACATGTATTGAGTCCAAGGGACAGTTTGCTCTACTGTGTGTGAGGGACACAGTATCAAAGTTATAGCTATATGAGGTTCCCCTTGGCCAAGCTTGCATTTGTGCAGCAAATCCATGGGGAAATCTAGAAACCCATAAGAAAACAAAGCAGCTTCTAAAAAGCCCTTCTGCCTTCTAGGAGTACATTATATTCAGGGGCTATCTGGGATCTCTAGTGTAAAGGAGATCTGAACCTAGAATCAGACTCCAGAGCAGGTTAGGAAATGTGGCGGCATCACATGGTTCAAACTTTGATACTTAGGGCCCAGAAGCCCAGATAGTTACGGTCCATCCTGCTGCTTTGCTCTAGAAGGCGGGGTCACAGCTGGACCACGAGATCTTGGGGATCTGCTGAGCCTTCAGGGTTATGGGTCTCAGTGCCTGGGAAGGGAAGTAGATGGGGCTGTGACACTGTGTCACTGGTGTGAGCAGTCACAGTGATCAAGGTTCAAGACTGTAGTGGAAGGTGGCTTCCCTGCAAGCCTGGGCTCCTGCAGCCACCACTGCCTGGCCCAGCCTGGAGCAAACCAGCTAAGTCTCCTAGGAGATCCCAGTAGTGGACTGGGAACAGCATGAACAAGAATGTGAAGCAGATGAAGGCAGGCTTTGTGAAGAGTATTTATTAATGAGTTAATACCAGGATTTCTGATACCCGATGTGCTGTGAATTAATTCTGTAAACTGAAAATGTGTCATAATTGATAAGTTTAAGCCTCAGATTCTTTCATCCTGGAGCTAGTGTTTCACTTGGCTTTGGGATGAAAGGAACGGAGAACCACATAGGAAGGGGATGGTCTCTGCGGATACATGGGAAAATAAAACTAATTTGAAAAGAAATCTGAGACCCAGTGGTTATCATACGTGCAACACCACCGTGACTTCTCTGACGAAGGGGTGACACCGCCACTGCTTGTCCAGAGGAAAACTGCTTCTGGGAAACAGGCCCCTATGAACCGAGATGCTTGAGCAAGTGTCACAGGCTTAAGCATAAAATTTGATTTAAACACCAGTGGCTTTTCTTTTTTTTTTTTTTTTTGGTTTGTTTCATTTTTGTAAAAGCTGTTTTTCCTCAATATTCAGAAGTTTGCTAAAAATGTTTTTGTCATTATTTCCTTTTTGATGCAAAGGTTTTAAGTCTCTCAAATTCTAGAGTCTGAAATCTACAACTTGAAGGTGTCATGACTTAGAATGTTTTGCTTTTATCTTCCAAAGAAACACTTAGAAATTATCTAAATAGCTGATTTAAATGTGCCTAAGAAGCAACTGAAGCAATGTTCTCTTATTAGAAAAAAAATTGTTTTTTCCACCAAGCTGCTGTGGAAAGAAATTGTGGCTGTAATGATTATCTAACTATCAGACCTTGCCCTTCTGGATTATTTCAGATAAAAGACTTTGTTTGTTTTCAAAATATGTCATATACTCCCAAAATACTTGCAATATTCATTAGGAATTTTACTTCTGGGTAGAAGTGTGCTTCTTCTATATAAATTTACTGGAGAAAACAAAGGGATCAAAGGGTTAATTCTTGAGATGTAAAAATCGTCTGAAAAAATTAAAATTTTGTCTTTGGCTCACCATCTCTGTGTTACTCCCGATACCTTTATCCTGACTGCTTATCTAGTGCTCAGAACATATGTGATCTTTTTATTTACTCTGTGAAGTATTTACTTATTTACTCTGTGGATGGGGTATTTTGTCAGTTTGCTAGGGTTGCTTGTACCCAACAGAATGGGTACCTGAACAAGAGGGATTTACATTCTCTCAGTTCTAAAGGCTGAAAGTCCTAGGCCAAGGTGCAGGCAAGGCGGGCTTCCTCTGAGGGCCATGGTGGCAGGGTCGGCTTCAGACCTCTCTCTTGGGCTTGCAGGTAGCTCCCCTCCGGTGGATTTTTCCTCACAGGGGCATCTGTCTGTGCGTCAGTGTCCTCTGTCTCTCTTCTTCTCTAAGGACACCAGTCAGATTGGTTGAGTGTCCTACCCTAAGGGCCTCATTTTAACAACCACTCTTTAACAAGGTTATCTTCAAAAATGGTAACAGTCTGAGTTGCTGCGACATCTGAATTTTGGGAAAACGCAATTCAGGCCATAACAGATTTTATCTCCATGTTATAGAGGAAACTGAGGCCCAATGGGTCTTCTTTTTTTTTGAACATTTCTTTATTTATTTGACTGTGCCCTGTCTTAGCTGGGGCATGTGGGATCTTTGTTGCAATATTTGAACTTAGTTGGGGCATGTGCAATCTACTTTCTGATCAGGGACGGAACTCAGGTCCCCTATATTGAGAGCAAGGAGTCAGCCACTGGACCACCAGGGAAAGTGTGGAAGTGTTTCTCACTCAGTTGTGTCTGACTCTATGCTACCTCATAGACTGTAGCCTGCAAGGTTCCCCTGTCCATGGAATTCTCCTGGCAAGAATACTGGAGTGGGTTGCCATGCCTTCCTCCAGAGGAGCTTCCAGACCCAGCGATCAAACCCCGGTCTCCCACATTGCAGATGGACTCTTTACCATCTGAGCCATTCGGGAAGTTAGCAGTTAAGTTTGAAAAAACTGGAAGTTCTGCTGGCATCAGTATCATTCACATTTGTTGAATTATGTCTAACTGGTGAAACAGCATTAATGAAACAAACAAATTTCCACTGAAAACATTTCAGAGTGTACCCTATAGTCAATGAGCAATGTTATCAATACTTACACAGAAAGGAAACAGATATTGCATTCCAGAGATCAGACTTAAGTTGTATGGTAGTTTAAAATTTACCAGGAGTCCCACCCAATTCTTTTATCACACCAATTTTACCTAACTATCTTGGAGATGTAGGAATTTGTTTGACTAAGGAAAATGATGTTAGATTTAGTCTCCTACACTAAATTCCATATGGAATCTACTTAAAACCAGTATCAGAACTTAGTTACAATAATACCTTCCAATATTTATTGAGTTTTTAGGTTTAAAAATGATTTAGGATAAAAGGATCTGAGACTTTAAGTCATCAAAGAGAGCTTATCTTCAAACTACAAAATTAATCCAAAGCACATTTGGTATTAAAAATTCAAAGATGATACATTTTAAAATTCCAATATTCAGTTAACTTACTAATAAAAGTTTTTATACAAACCTGTATTTGTTTCCAGTAGCTATTGTAACAGATTGCCACAACCATAGTCACTTGAAATAGCACACATTTATTACCGTCTTACAGTTCCAGAGGTGAGAGGACCCAAATTAACCGCCCTGGGCTAAAATCAAGATGGCGGCGAGGCTGCGTTCTTTTGCACAACCACCAGGGGAGAATGGGCTCCCCAAGTGGCTCAGTGATACAGAATCCGCCTGCCAACGTGGGAGATGCAGGTTCTATCCCTGGGTCAGGAAGATTCCCTAGAGTAGGAAACGACAACCTGCTGTAGTATTCTTGCCTGGGAAATCCCATGGACAGAGGAGTCTGGCAGGGGGTCCATGGGGTTGCAAAGAGTCAGAACGACAGCACGCGCGCGCGCGCGAGCGCACACACACACACACACACACACACACACACACACACACAGGGAGAGAATCCTTTCTCTTGCCCTTTCCAGCTTTCAGAGGCTGTTGCCCACATTCCTCCTGGTCCCCTTCCACCTTCAGTACAGCAATGTTAGGCTGAGTCTCTCCTGAGCTACCAACTGTCTGGTTTTCTTTCTTCTGCTTCCTCTTCTACCCATAAGGACTCTAGTGATTACAGTGGGCCTCCTAGCTGGTGGAGTATGCTCTCCTCATCTCAAAGTAAACCGGTTAGCAGACAATTCCATATGCTACCTTAATTCTCCTTTGCCAGGTTACCTAACATCTTACTGTATTGTCTGAGGATTAATGCAACAGAACCATGTGCCCTTCCCCTTCACCCCTGGTCCCACGCACAACACAAAGGCCCTTTCCTGTCTTCTGCTTCTTGTCTATAGAAAAGTAGAAAAGCTGAAGTCTTCAAGGCGTGTCTGAGTCACAACAGAGCAGCCTCAAGCAGCTAATGATTAAGACAATAGAGTCACAGACTCGGTATCTGATGCGCATTCCTGAGTTGTTTTCTAGACACTATAACTGCCCCCAGAGGGACAAAAGCTAACTGCATGATGACCAGACCGCAGCCATGACATAAGCTGCTCCATCTTGAGTGATACTGAATCTGTGGCTGGCACAGTTCCAAGAACTGCGAGAATATTAACACTATTTCTCATATTGACCTGTATCTTTGTGGGCATCAAAATAAGTAGATTGTTTTGCCTGTATCTGTAAACAGGCAATTACAATAGTCAGCAAAGAGATGCTTGAGACTCATGTGGTTATCTTCCACTGTAAGGAAATGGCACCCTGTGTCAGCATGAGGAAGTTACAGAAGACCAACTTTTGCCCATAATCCCATAGAAATGGAATGATGTTCTGACAAGTAGGGATTTGTAAGCAGCTTTTGGCTGGAAAGCGCTGTCTGTAAGAGGCACCCTTTTGTCTCATCACTAACCTTAAAACAGGCACCCCCAGGCTCTATTCATCTTTGGCCCCAGCACACTTTTCAAATCTTTTAAAATTTTTAATTAATTAATTAATTTTTTGGCCATGCCACATGGCGTGTGAGATCTTACTTCCCTGATCAGGGATCGAATCCATGTCCCATGCAGTGGAAGCCCAGAGTCAACCACTGGACTACTGGAGAAGTCTGCCTTTCAAATCCTCTGATCATACCATACCTTTCCTAATCTGTTGGTTCTTTTTGTAGATCAGAGAAGTAGAAATGAAGGCTAAATAATTAGCAGATGACCAGTTGTCTTCCTTAGCTTCCCCTTTAGTAATCTCATGAATAAACTGTATTAGCATGAGTGCATCAGAAGAAAAATCACAAGTCAACAAGCCTGCAAACAGTGTAGGATGGTGATAACTCTCACCCTCCATCTCAGGGATTAATTGAGATTACTTCCCTTTTTCCCTTTAAAAACTTTCATGGCCAAGCAGAATCTTTGGAGACAGTTTGGGGGGGTTGGGGGAACAACAACACTGAGTCCACCATCTCCCCCTATTGGCCACTTTCTGATTAAAAGTAACTTTCCTTTCTGTTAACATTTGTCTCTCTCTGGAGTATTGATTGTTGAGCAGCAAGCAGCCAGACTTGATTTGTAACATTAGGACATGGGCCATTTTGGAGGCCTGTTAGTCTGTTACCACAGACCGTTTCCACTTATTTCATCTTGTTCAGTTCTTATTTGCGTCTGCATTTCACTTTAGTGATCTCCTTGGAGCTTTAGTCTTCAGTTGGTTTCCAATCCTGACTATGTTGGTGACCCTATGGGAATGTTGCTTTATGGAAAAGTAATATTTAATTAAAATTTTAAGTGGACCATGCTGCCATTTTTCTAGAAATTAAGCATATATGAGGATAGAAATGCCAAGTAAAATTATGTGGGACTTTTTTCTTATGTGAAAAAAGTTCAAGATTTATTTGTAAATGGGAAAAACAGATTACATGGCAGTTAGACACAGTACTGAGAAAAGTGAAATTATTTAGCTCTAGCTTGTAAACAGGGATCTTGCCTCATCATTTCTATAAGATTGGTTAAATGCCTACCTCCAGTTGAATTTTATTTTATTATTGTAATTTATTATTGAAATATTATTTTTCAATACTATTTTAAATATTATTATTACTGAAATTTCTTTTATTATTGTAAAACAAATATTATTCCATTATGGTTATACAGGAGAAGTCACCTGAGAAAGCTGAAATAGCTCACTTGGGAGAGCATTAGCTGAAGATCTAAAGGCCCCTGGTTCAGTCTTGGTTTCAGCAGTAGTTTTGGATATTCACACTTAATGTAATTTCCTGGCAGTCTTAACCAAAATATAATGAGCATTAAGGGGAATATTTGGTTATTATGCTTCGGATGGGTCAATGACTTTTCAGGGAGGGGTGGTGTTCGATGCTCTGGTGGGGCTTCCTATGTAGCCTGCCCCAGCACTTTAGTACTTCCTGACTGTAGCAATAACGGACACCTTTGCTTGCAGTGCTGTGCAGTGCTCAGTCACATCTCACTCCCTGCGTCCCCGTGAACTGTAGTCTGCCGGGTTTTTCTGTCCATGGGACTTTTCAGGCAAGAATACTGAATGGGTTGCCATTTCCTCCTCTAGGGGATTTTCCTAACCCAGGGATCGAACCCACATTTCCTGCCTTGCAGGCGGATTCTTTACCATCGAACCACTGGGGAAGCCTAACTTACCTTGAGTACCTGATATACTTCAATTATCCTCTAAGTTCTCTCTGTGTATTAACTTATGTAAAATGACTACTAAAATTCTCGATTGCTGCTAAATCACTTCAGTTGTGTCCAACTCTGTGCGACCCCATAGACAGCAGCCCACCAGGCTCCCCCATCCCTGGGATTCTCCAGGCAAGAACACTGGAGTGGGTTGCCATTGCCTTCTCCAATGCATGAAAGTGAAAAGTGAAAGTGAAGTCACTCAGTCATGTCTGACTCTTTGCGACCCCATGGACTGCAGCCTACTAGGCTCCTCTGTCCATGGGATTTTCCAGGCAAGAGTCCTGGAGTGGGGTGCCATTGCCTTCTCTGTAATTCTCAATTACTAATTGTTAAATACATGAACAGCTTGGTGCCAGAGACCTGACATGTGGTAGGTACACAACAGTCTTTGATTATCATTATTATTTCTGCAGGCTAAGAACTTTGCCAGCTACAGCTATGAGATGTGAATCGTTCCTCAGAACCCTTTACTCCTCCATCTACTAAGGCAGTACTGTGTTAAAGTGCATGGTTCCCCTGTACCCCCTGCACCATCTGTATTAACAATTCTTTGTTTTATACAGTACAGGTGAAAGGATATTCTCCTACCAGCCTTTAAATTTCTGTGAAGGGGAAATTCTTTGGAATAGCTTCTATTTCAAAGGGTCTTACCTGGCATCCACAGGCCACATGAGGTCTTTGAAGTCTCTGAAACTGAACATGAATTTGAGTGTTCATGCGCACATTTCCCTGGGGAGAATGTCAAGAGGCATCATCAAATTCTAGGTTTGTGACCTAGAAAAGGTTTAGAAGAGTTAAGTGCGAAAGATCTCCTTATCACAAATACTTGCTGGTACCTGGGGCCCAACCTTTGTGTTTTTCCAAAATGTTGACTGATGGTGATTTTTCTTGACTATGTGTCTTGCCCCTTGCCCCGTGCTGTATCTTCTGTTGGTAGACTTCAGGAGGGAGCCAAGTTGTTAACAAACTTTCCTTCTGTCTGAATGGTGGCCCTTGTGGACAGATTTCCCATAGTAAAGAAGATTTGATCTATTTTTGGAGGTCCTCTCCCACTTAGGGTTTCCTTGGTGGCTCTCCTCCTTCCGGGCACCCTCTCCATGACCTGTCCCCCATCACTTTGTTTAACCTGAAGAGGTAGGTCCCACTTCTCTGATGGTCTCTTTTGGGGAAGATTAATGATGAAATCCCATATTATCTTTGATTCTATTCTTTTCCTTTAGTTTTCATTCTTGTGGATGGGATTTGTAGACAATCTGGATGTCCAAAAGCAATACCAGGCAGTGGCTGACTGTTTTTCCATCTTTTTTTATTTAATGTCTATCACCTAAAAGGTATTTCCATGCTTTGTGCTTTCCAATTTTCAATTCATTCATTTTCAATTCATGCCGGGCATTCACCAGGCTTTATGTATAAAACTCTGGGACCAGTTCCACCTTGGGGGAAGTTTTTCTACAGCACCCAGAAATTTCCTGACACCAGCTGGGTGTCCTACAGTTCAGCTCAATTCTGACACCATCTGCCTGGAGAGAGCATCAGATTCCACACGTTAAGGCTCAGTCCTGCAAAACTGCTCGCTTTCCCTCTTCAGCTGCCAATCACAAGATGGGGTTGTCAGCTGTTGTTCTGACTCACTAGCTGTAGATTGGAGGTCCCCATGACTCCTTGGGATTCAATTAATTTGCTAGTGTGACTCACAGAACTCAGGGAAACTTTCTACTTATTAGATCATCAGTTTATTATAAAAAGACATAACTCAGAATCAGTCAGATGGAAGAGATACATAGAGCAAGGTATAGGGAGGGCTCAGGATTCTATGCCTTTTCCGAGTGCACCACTTTCCCTGAATTTCCGTACTTCATCAACCTAGACACTCTCTGAATGCTGTCTTTTTGGGGTTTTATGAAGGCTTCATTACACAGGCAAGATTAGGTAAACCTTAGCCACCAGTGATTGATTTAACCTCTAGCCTCTCCCTGCGCCACTTCCCAGAGGTCAGGAGGTTGGGCTGAAAGTTCCAACCCTCTAATCATGTGGTTGGTTCTCTTGGCACCTAGCCTGCATCCTTAGGTTCAGCTTGAAAGTTACACCCTCTCATCACCTAGGAAATTCTAAGGATTTCAGCAGCTCTTTGTCAGAAATGGGGACAAGCATCAGGTATAAACTTTTTATTGTAAATCACATTATCAGAAGGCATTTACATAAAGTACAAATGTAGCACTTTATCCTCTTTGGATTCCTCTCTTTCCCTGAGAATTTACTCACAATTCCAGGTAAGACATTCCCTGCAAAATGGATGGTTCAGATATCAGGTCCCCACTACGAGGCTGGCACTAGGAAAGAAAGTTCCCACAGAAGTCTGAGAGCTAAAGAGAACCTCATAGTTGGCACACAGGGTCCCACCCAGTCTGACCTCACCCCCTCGACTCTCATTGCACTCCCTCTCGGGCAGGCACACTGACTGAAGTTCTAGGATATCATTCTGTCACCTCATTCAAATCTTTGCTTAAACCACCTTCTCAGTGGTGCCCACTCTGTCCTCCCCATCTGAAATTTTAACTGTCGCTCACCCTCATTCCAGGAGCTCTAGATCACTTTTACTGTAGTTTTTCCCTACTTGCCAAGAGCTATAAACTCCTATGATACTGCATCAATTCTTGATATAGTTGTGGACCTTAAGATGAATCACATTTCTACACTGTTATTCATAATTCTGATTCTTTGGTTCAGTTTGAAGCCTGGCACTGGTATAGATGTTGGGTTGGGTCTGAGCGCTTTTGTAGGAACCTGGGCAAAGAGGTAGACGAAGCTCTGAAGGTGAAGCAGGGAACAATTGGGGGAAGATCAGGAGAAATTTCAGAAGAAGTAATCTCTCAGTTCTGGCAGAAGGATAGCAAAAGTTTGCAAATCAGATAAGGAGAGGGTATTGTTTCACATCGATGAGAATAAAGTGGAAAAGACACAGAGCTACGGAAGCACACCGACTAGACGATGGAAATGAAATATTGTTTGAGAAATGAGTGTAGGTGGGAGTCGTATCACAGTGGCAGGAGACAAGTTTGGCCTGGTGAGCCGGGCCAGATCATACAAGGCCTATATAGATATTTTAAACTTATTTTTAATTGGAGTATAGTTGCTTTACCGTGTTGTGTTGGTTTCTGCTGTACAACAACGTGAATCAGTTCTATGTGCATATGCATTCCCTCTCTGTTGAGCCTCTCTCCCACCATTGCCCTATCCCCGCCCCCCAGGTTGTCACAGAGCACTGAGCTGAGCTCCCTGTGCTCTAGGCGGTACAGGTCCCCCCAGCCACCTGCTTTACACACAGTGCTCAGCATATGTCAGCACTGCTCTCGCAATGCATCCCACCCTCTCCTTTCCCCACTGCGTCCGCAAGTCTGTTCTCTATGTCTGCATCTCTCTTCCTGCCCTGCAGATGGGCTCATCAGTACCATCTTTCTAAATTCCATATATAAGCATTCATATACGATATTTATTTTTCTCTTTCTGACATCTCATTCCGTGTAACGGGCTCTAGGTTCATCCACATCTCTATAGCTGACTCAAATTTGTTCTTAAAAGGCCTTTAGACTGCACCCCACTCCAGTACTCTTGCCTGGAAAATCCCATGGACGGAGGAGCCTGGAAGGCTGCAGTCCATGGCGTCGCTACGAGTCGAACACGACTAAGCCACTTCACTTTCACTTTCCACTTTCATGCACTGGAGGAGGAAATGGCAACCCATTCCAGTATTCTTGCCTGGAGAATCCCAGGGACTGTGGAGCCCGGTGGGCTGCCGTCTATGGGGTCGCACAGAGTCGGACATGACTGAAGCGACTTAGCAGCAGCAGGGTGTCTATACTTGGTCATACAAAGTCATTGCTGCTGCTGCTGCTAAGTCGCTTCAGTCACTAACACAACTTAATTTAGAAGGCCTGCTAACTTGTTCAATATTAGGAATTTAGCTTAACAATGACTTCTTTGATTAAGAAATGTTTAATTTTCTCTACCTGGGCTAAATCTAACATCTCATGCGCATGGGAAGTTGAGGGTCTAGAGAACAGGGCTGCAGTGCTTGCTTTCAGCCAAGTAGGAAGGAATATTACGTATGTAACCAATCTTGAGTAAATCTGAAACAGAGCACGACTCTATGATCCTTGCCCTCACCCTCCACCCCCCGTGTCTTCTCCCTTCCTTTTGCCTGTGGAAAACTTTAGTCGAAGAATAAGTTTAATCAGAGAACTGACAAATGCTGAAACAAAGGGAAACAGTCAAAGGAGACTAAAGAATCCTAATGTAGTCATAAGCATAGTCAAGGACTCTAGCTCTTTCTCAAGGGCTATGGATACTATTCTGAGCCATATCCTATGAGCTGTCTTACAGATACCAAAACACCAGGTGAAGAAGTTAACTACATGACGGTCAGACTGTATCCAGGACATGAGAGGCCACAATTCTGAGAACGGACTGCAAAGAAATGGGAACAAAGGGACCCTGGAACTGAAGATTAACTGCACCTAAAATGATCAAGATCATGCTGGTCAGACCACTGATGACCAATTTGGAGATGACTGTTAGAGATGACTGTGCCGTTTCTGCATGTAATCCCCCAACTGCCCCACCTCTGTTTATAAACGCTCTCACCCCCTGCTTTGTCAGGGGTGGGAGAGTCGGCCTTTGGACAGAAGTCCGCCACTACCTTCCCTCCTCCAGTTGCCAGTGTCTGAAATAAAGCAAACTTTCCTTTCCACCAACCTGGCCTGTTTACTGGCTTTTGAACACAGAAACAGCCAGACCCCCCACCCCGCCCCACCCCCAACACACACACACACACTTTGAGTAACAAATCTACACGCAGGTCAAATGGAAAACCATTTTACTGTATCACACTCTCTTTAGATGTGTGCAAGGAACTTGTAAGTTAGCATATTCAGGAGATTTCTCTGTGAGAATATTGACATACTTAGCTTAGGTTTTCAATAACCCCTTTCTTAAATTACAGAGATTCCTTTAGCCATTTTAATAGATCAAAATTCTCAAGAGAAAACAAAGCAAAAAAAAATCAGTTTCTATAATCTTTATTTATATCTCCTGATTTCTGCTCCCCAGGTTCTAAAATTTAATCTGCCCCCTCTTCCTTTTGTGTAGCTTTTTTCTTCGCAATCTTCAGATATCTCTAGCCCTGACTTCAGTGTGTTTCAGTGGCTCATTTAGGCCACAAATGAGTTCTCTGGTGGCCTGATTATGACAGAAAGCAAAATGATCTTTCCCAATGATTCTATTGATCCCTGGGATACCCTGGGAGTCATAAAAGATGTCAGTGCAGATATGCCTGCTGTTTTCACCAAAGGGAATGCAGTCATAAATATTCAAAGAGATACAAAATAAACCATTTTGTTAACTATCGGGTTTAAAAGTTTTTCCTATAAGTGCAGTAATCAAATGACATGAGGTCATTTTTTTTTTTTCAGGAATCTCATTACTTAGTAAAATGAGCTGTTTTGTCTAGACAGGTTGGACTGCAAGGTAAATGATGAGCCCAGTGATCACTGACAATGATGTGTCCACTTAGTGCAGTAATTTCATGGGGGATGTTAGGATCCATTGACTGAAAATTCACTTTTGCTCCTGGGAAATTGCTGAAGTGTGTTTTAAAATAAATAATCCATTTTTAGTACTTGACAAGACATTCAAGTTTTACCCCCTTGCAAAATCAAAATCTGCTGCTTATTATGTTAATGTGGTATTTGCAAAGCTAATATGATTTCAAGTCCAATGATCCCCCAAACCTTACAAATCAGTCAAAGAAAAGTCAGGCATTCAATATGCGTGAGGGAAGGGCCCATATATTTATAGGTCACTGTCAAGACAGAAAAGACACAAAGCCTGATGAACTGATTCTAGTTCTAGCTTCATCAACAATTGTATTTACAAGTCAATTAAACCATCTGTGTCTCTGTTTTTCTTTTCTATAAAATAAACGTATTTTAATTAAAATATAAGATCTTAAAATTTTCCCCAAACTGTAAATCATCATTTTGTTCTTATTCTTGGTAGCTGATAACTGTTTGCTTGTAACTTTCAAGGAATAAACTCATAACCTAGGAATTTTAATTGTGTCATACTCTTGAGTCAAAGAATGAGATTAATTAAAAATGTTAATCTCTAAATTGACATGTTTAGATATTTTCTTATAGCTGTCCCTTATTTGTACTACTTGATTAATAACAAACAGTAAGTATTTTTAATAAGCATCAGACAATTAAATGAGAAATCTGAGGAACTGATCTGGACATAGTATTTTTTAAATCTCCCCCAATACATTAATATGCAGCCACTGCTATGAATACTTACCATATAGGAATTCTCATCTTTCCTTTTCATATTTTAGGTGAAGCGCACTGTATAAATATGTATCCAGATCAACAGAATGATTGAGTTGAACTAACTTACGCATGAGACAAAAATCTCTGAGTATCTGCAAAAGTGGCTAGCTAAAATGTGAGATCTTTGAGAAAGAAAATTCTATTACATGTGCAATCTGTCCTCTACTTTCTCAATAAAACATAAAAGCACTGTAAGAATGAAGGCAGAGTAAATGGAAGAACAGTGGTTTTAGATTTAAATTGTGAGTGTGTGTGTTTATACACTGTTTCCATCAGGTTCTTTTTTTCTGATGTTTAGAGGTGTTAACCATCCCAACACATAAGAAATTAATTACAGTGGAGAATCAGGTGCATTATTTAACTATATATCTCTTGGTTGCCACAGAAAAAAATATAGATTTTGTTTGCTTATCACAGGTTCGTTTGTGTGGCTCTGCCCACAGAGGTAATTTAAGCAAGGTCTTTTCTACTCTTGGAGATGGACCATCCCTATTCCCATTTTTCTATTTTCCACTTTATTCCCAGGTCAGATAACAAGACTACTTACAAGCTTATCTAATTTGTTATATGCCCATATATATTCTAAGAAAAAATCATGGACAGTGAAAGAGAAGGATGTAACATTTGTGTGTGCATGCTAAGTTGCTTCAGTTGTATTAGACTCTGAGACACAATGGACTGTAGCTTGCCAGACTCCTCTGTCCATGGGATTCTCCAGGCAAGAATACTAGAGTGGTTGCCATGCCCTCCTCCAGGTGATAGTCCCCACCCAGGGGCTGAACCAGAGTCTCTTACATCTCCTGCTTTGGCAGGCAGGTTCTTTACCACTAGCGCCACCTGGGAAGTTCAGTTCAGTTCAGTCACTCAGTCGTGTCTGACTCTTTGCGACCCCATAGACTGCAGCATGCTAGGCCTCCCCATCCATCACCAACTACCAGAGTTTTCTCAAGCTCATGTCCATTGAGTCGGTGATGCCGTCCAACCATCTCATCCTCTGTCATCTCCTTCTCTCCCGCCTTCAATCTTTCCCAGCATCAGGGTCTTTTCAAATGAGTCAGTTTTTCACATCAGGTAGCCAAAATATTGGAACTTCAGCTTCAGCATCAGTTTTTCCAGTGAATACTCAGGACTGATTTCCTTTAGGATGGACTGGTTCAATCTCCTTGCAGTCCAAGGGACTCTCAAGAGTCTTCTCCAACACCACAGTTCAAAAGCATCAATTCTTCAGTGCTCAGCTTTCTTTATAGTCCAACTCTCACATGCATACATGACCACTGGAAAAACCATAGCCTTGACTAGACAGACCTTTGTTGACAAAGTAATGTGTCTGCTTTTTAATATGCTGTCTAGGTTGGTCATAACTTTCCTTCCAAGGAGTAAGTGTCTTTTAATTTTCTGGCTGCAGTCATCATCTGCAGTGATTTTGGAGCCCCCTAAAATAAAATCTTTCACTGTTTCCATTGTTTCCCCATCTATTTGCCATGAAGTGATGGGACCAGATGCATGATCTTAGTTTTCTGAACGTTGAGCCTTAAGCCAACTTTTTCACTCTCCTCTTTCACTTTCATCAAGAGGCTCTTTAGTTCTTCTTCACTTTCTGCCATAAGGGTGGTGTCATCTGCATATCTAAAGTTATTGATATCTCTCCGAGAAGTCTTGATTCCGGCTTGTACTTCATCCAGCCCAGCGTTTCTCATAATGTACTCTGCATTTAAGTTAAATAAGCAAGGTGACAATATACAGCCTTGACATACTCCTTTCCCAATCTGGAACCAGTCTGTTGTTCCATGTCCAGTTCTAACTGTTGCTTCCTGACCCCCATACAGATTTCTCAAGAGGCAGGTCTGGTAGTCTGGTATTCCCATCTCTTGAAGAATTGTCCACAGTTTGTTGTGATCCACATAGTCAAAGGCTTTGGCATAGTCAATAAAGCAAAAGTAGATGTTTTTCTGGAACTCTCTTACTTTTTTGCTGATCCAACGGATGTTGGCAATTTGATCTCTGTTCCTCTGCTTTTTCTAAAACCAGCTTGAACATCTGTAAGTTCATGGTTCACGTGCTGTTGAAGCCTGGCTTGGAGATTTTTGAGCATTTCTTTGCTAGTGTGTGAGATGAATGCGATTGTGCAGTAGTTTGAGCATTCTTTGGCATTGCCTTTCTTTGGGACTGGAATGAAAACTGACCTTTTCCAGTCCTGTGGCCACTGCTGAGTTTTCCACATTTGCTGGCATATTGAGTGCAGCACTTTCACAGCATCATCTTTCAGGATTTGAAATAGCTGGAATTCCATCACCTCCACTAGCTTTGTTCGTAGTGATGCTTTCTAAGGCCCACTTGACTTCACATTCCAGGATGTCTGGCTCTAGGTGAGTGATCACACCATTGTGATTATCTGGCTCATGAAGATCTTTTTTGTACAGTTCTTCTGTGTACTGTTGCCACCTCTTCTTAATATCTTCTGCTTTTGTTAGGTTCATACCATTTCTGTCCTTTATGCTCATCTTTGCGTGAAATGTTCCCTTGATATCTCTAATTTTCTTGAAGAGATCTCTAGTGTTTCTCATTCTATTGTTTTCCTCTATTTCTTTGCATTGATCACTGAGAAAGGCTTTCTTATCTCTCCTTGCTATTCTATGGAACACTGCATTCAAATGGGTATATCTTTTCTCCTTTGCCTTTAGTGTCTCTTCTTTTCACAGCTATTTGTAAGGCCTCTCCAGACAACCATTTTGCATTTTTGCATTTCTTTTTCTTGGGGATGATCTTGATTCCTGTCTCCCGTACAGTGTCACGAACTTCTGTCCATAGTTCTTTGGCACTCTATCAGTTCTAATCCCTTGAATCTATTTGTCACTTCCACTGTATAATCATAAGGGATTAGATTTAGGTCATACCTGAATGGTCTAGTGTTTTCCCTACTTTCTTCAATTTAAGTATGAATTTTGCAATAAGGAGTTCATGATCTGAGCCACAGTCAGCTCCTGGTCTTGTTTTTTGCTGACCTGGGAAGCCAGGATGTAATTTATGTAAAATTATGTAAAGCCAATTGACTTTTTGGACCTTAGTTTTATTATTTCTGAAATGTAAGGATGGAATTAAATATTCTATAAAATATGTTGAGCTCTAAATCCTAGGGATCTTCAAACATAGTTTAAGAACAAGGTTTTATAAAGGTTATGATTTAGTCACCTTGAGAGTTTTAAATTGCATTGTTTCTGAGAAGTGGAAACTTATAAAATGTTCAGTGTCTCTGCTACTGCTAAGTTGCTTCAGTTGTATCTGACTCTGTGCGACCCCATAAACAGCAGCCCACCGGGCTCCTCCATCCCTGGGATTCTCCAGGCAAGAACACTGGAGTGGGTTGCCATGCCAGTTTTTGTCTCACTCTTTTTTCAAGTTGATCCATGGAGAAGTTTGGTAAAATAAATGAGCATAGTTGGACTCTGACTTTTAAAAAAGCATATATAAGCTTCTGGATCTTCCCTGGCAGTCCAGTGGTTGAGAATCTGCCTGCCAATGCAAGAGACACAGAGTTGATACCCGTTCCAGGAAGATCCCGCATGGTGCGGAGCAACAAATTCCATGCGTCCCAACTGCTGAGCCAGTACACCTAGAGCCTGTGCTCCACAACAAGAAAAGCCACTGCAACGAGAAGCTGGTGTACGGCGGCAAAGAGCACCCCCCACTCACCGCAACTGAAAAAAGTCTATGCACAGCAACAAAGACCCAGTGCAACCAAAAATTAAATTTTTTTTGAAAAAGAAAAAGAATCTGCTTTGCAATGTAGGGGATGTGGGTTCAGTCCCCAGTCAGGGAACTAAAATCCATGTGTCAAAGAGCAACTAAGCCCACATCCTAGAGAGTCCTCTTGCTGCAATCAAAGATTCCACATGGTGCAGTGAGGATCCCGAGTTCTGCAACTAAGACCTAAGGCAGCCAAGTAAATAAATAAATATTTAAAGATGTAAGTGTAAGAGAAAATTGGTATTTTAAAAAAAATTTAGTGGCACAACCCTAGATTTCAAGACCAGAATTTTTTTTTTTTCTAAAAAGCATACATATGCTTCTAAACTAAGGAAGACGTTGGGAAAATGATACACAAGATTCTGAGTATTTTAGTATCTATAAGATCTTTTTTTCAGCCTGATATCAACTGGTTCTTTGATATACATAGATTCTTGGTTCGGCTCACAGAAAGTGTCAGTCACTCAGTCATGTCTGACTCTTTGGGACCCCATGGACTGTAACCGGCCAGGTGCTTCTTTGTCCATGGAATTCTCCAGGCAAGGATACTGGAGTGGGTAGCCATTCCTTTCTCCAGGGGATCTTTCCAACCTGGGGATTGAACCGGGGTCTCCTGCACTGCAGGCAGATTCTTCACTGGCTGAGCCACCAGGGAAGACCTCAGCTCACAGAACCTCCCTCTATTAAACCTTAGATAAAAAGGATTCTACCCCAGCTAGGCTCCCGAAGCAGACACGGAGGTTGCATCTCTTGAAGTATTCATCAGATTCTCAAGGTTAAGTGCCCTTTGCCCACTGCTAGATTCCCAAGAACGTGAAGGTTTTATCCCCTAGTGTTTCTCTTAGAGAGCCTTTGAACATTAAAGAGGTACTTAAGCAAGATTTGTTGAATGAACACATTTATTCTAAATAGTATTTTAGGGAAGGCTGGAGGTAGCAAAGAGGCACTTAATCTCAACTCACGGTAGTAAATAGAGGTCACGGCTAATGTTCAATAGCTCATCAGCGTTCTCCAGTGGACAAAGTGAATGATGATACCATTAGGGTTGGTCAAGCCTATAATTTAGTAGATTAAATAGTTCCCCTTTAAGGTCAGAGAGAGGTAACCTTTCTTCGGTGAAATATCCCAGAAAATTACTTCTGCGCCCACATCACTGTTAAGCCACTGTTAGTTAAGTTTTTTCCCCCACCTTGAGGTTTTGTTTCTTCTGTTTGGAGTCTTCCTCCTCCAGATCTTTCAAGATGGCTTCAAATCAGATGCCACTTTGCATTCAGATCAAATATCACTTTTTAAAGAGATGCTCACCACCCATGTAAAGCAGTTCCAGGGTCCAGCCTAGAGTGGGGCACGTGGTAACTGCTTTTTAATATATTGTTTAATTAATGCCCACCGTCAAGGGTGGGACAAAGAAAAGGCTTCCATACTCTGGATGCCAAAGGCAGGCTGAGAACCTTTTTCATAAGGGTTTGGAGGCTGGAGCTCCATCTGCCTTCCACGTCATGCAATCTCCTCCTGATGCTGCTACCTCCTCCTGATGCTGCTACACACACACACACACACACACACACACACTCATACAGAGCTGTGCTTTCTCTTGCTCTCCTGTCAGCTCTGTAGAGAGCTGGAAGTGCAATTTGCCTGGCCTGGTGCCAAGTGAAGATGTTGGGCTCCTGGTTCAAAAACCAGGAAAACAGCATTTTTCTTCTTCTGGGGCTCTTTCTCCACCAGTCAGGATGTTTTTATTTGCTATTTAGTGATCCCTCATCACTGGGGTCCTCACTGTGGGGTGAGTGTGGATATCTCATGAGCTGGTGCTTGAGGCCAGTCCCATCACGTTGGTGTCCAAGGTCGGGTCCCTGTGGAGCAAAGGTACACAGGGACAGGGACCCAGCACCCATCCAGAGGGGGAAGGATGCTCCTGAGAGGATACTCCCCAGCCCTTGTGAATGCTCCCAGAGGATGTCACACGAAAGTAAGTTTACTAAGCATTTCAAGACAGCTACTGCCGCGGCAGTATTCCACTCTATCCATCCATTTGTTGCTTCCGGGTTTTGCTGTTGCTAATAGAGCTACTGTGAACATCCATGTCATAGTCTTTGTGTATATATAATGCTTTCATGTCTTGGGAAAATGCCTAAGATGTGAGATAGCTGGATCAGATGGTCGATATATGTTTAACTTTTTAAGAAATTGCCAAACCGGGCTTCCCTGGTGGCTCTGTGGTAAAGAATCTGCCTGCCAATGGCAGGAGATATGGGTTCCTGTACCTGATCCAGAAAGACTGCACAGTCCACAAGCAACTAACCTCTTGCATCACAAAGATTGAGCATGCGCTCTAGAGCCAGGGAGCTGCAACTACTGAGCCCACCACAACTGGAGAGTGCCCCTGCTTGCAGCAGCTAGACAAAAGTCTAAGCAGAAGTGAAGACCCAGCATAGCCAAAAATAAGTAAATAAAATTATTTTAAAAAAGAAACTACTAAACTGTTTTCCAACATGGTTGAACCACTTTCTCACCACCAGTGAATGAGTATTCAAGTTGCGCTGTATCTTTGCCAACACTTGATCTGGTCAGTCTATTTTGAAAGGAGTGATATGTCTAATTTGTATGTAGCAGTGTCTCACTGAGGTTCTAATTTGCATATCCTTTAATGACGAGATGCCAAGCATATTTTAATGTGTCCATTTGTATCCTTTCATCTTATTTCATAAATATCTGTTCAAATCTTATAGCCATTTGTTTTATTGGGTTTGTTTCCTTGTTGAAGTTTATTAGAGCGTTTGACATATTCTGCATTCAAGTCCTTTTTCAGGTAGGAGAGTTGCAAATATCTTCTTCCAGACTGTGGCTTATTCTCTTATTTTATTAACAATGCCTTTCAAAGAGCAGTTGTTATTTTGATGAAGTCCAATTTTTTTTCTTTTATGGACTGTTTAGATCATATCTAAGAAATTTTTGCCTAACCAAACATCATAAAGATTTTCTCCTGTTTCTTCTAAAGGTTTTATAATGTTAGGTTTTGCACTGAAGTTTGTGATCTATTTTGAGTTTAGGGCTTCCCAGGTGGCGCTAGTGGTAAAGAACCCACCTGCCAATGCAGGAGAAGCAAGACTTGGGTTCAACCCAGGGGCTGGGAAGGTGCCCTGGAGGAGGGCACAGCAACCCACTCTAGTCTTCTTGCCTGGAGAGTCACATGGACAGAGGTGTCTGGTGGCCTACAGTCCATAAGATTGCAAAGAGTGGGAACAACGGAAGCAACTTAGCATGAACACGGTGTAAGACATGGGTTGATGTTCTACACAGGAACTAAAGAGCCATGGAAATAGCAACTATGTGAGTAAAAGGACTGTTTTATCACTTAAACATTTTGTTTAAAGCAAAGACAGTAGCAAAGTAGTATGGCTTTTAAAAAGGATAGCTATAGCATAAAGACTGGGAGGAGAGAAATGTAAGTATATTTTCTGAAAGTTCTTATAGGATACCTGAAGGTTACTTGCAGGTAGAGTGTGATAAGTTAAAGAGGACACTCTGAATCCTAGAGAAACCACTAAATAACAATACAGAGAGTTATAGCTAAAAAGCCAGCAAGAGATCCAAATGCAGTCAGAAGAAGAGAACAAAGAACAGATGGAACAAATGGAAAACAGATTAATATGTAGCTCTAATTGCAACTAATCAGGAATCACATTAAATATAAGTAACAATGTCTTTTATAACTTGATTTTGAATATCCATCGTTAACAGGGGGATGGGATAGAGATGGTCTGTGGGAGTGGGTAGAGGTTTCCTATCGATTCTTTATATTTTATCAATAAAGTTGGATGTGAGATTATTAACTGAGAAACCATTGTTTAGCTCTTTACCCTCAAGCTGAACATCATCCTGAATTTATTTTTATTTTCTTAATTAGGTCCTGAATAGGTGAGGCATAGAAAAGAAATTCCAGCTCAACATTAAACCAATTCTAATTAAACAGAAAAATAGGGAGCAAAAATTTGTGGTCAATTGCCTTAAATCTAAAAGGCAAAAAAAAAAAATTGTAAAAATTAACACAGCCAGGAGTCTGAACCCAATGTGTCTCCCTCATTCATTTAGAATGCTTACTGGGAATTAATATTAATTGGGTAGTTTCTATTGAGACTTTTGCAGCTGCATAGACAATGACATCAGAGCAGAACTTCCCCTGGCAGCGTTGAAGCTTGTGTGTGTCTATCTATATTCCAGTGTATCATTCCCAACCACCTCATCAGCAAGTACTTCTTGAGCTCCAATCATGCAAGCTGCACAGAGCTAGACACTGTTAATAATCTTCTAGTTTAAGATCAAGCACTGTTCAATTAATTGCTGCAGTTCTTTTCTAACAGAAAATCTCTCATAAGTGAAGAAGAAAGTGATATATATATACATTGGAGAACTCTGTTTCAATTGCTCTATATAGTCCAGTTCAGTCACTCAGTCGTGTCTGACTCTTTGCGACCCCATGAATCGCAGCACGTCAGGCCTCTCTGTCCATCACCAACTCCCGGAGTTCATTCAGACTCACGTCCATCGAGTCAGTGATGCCATCCAGCCATCTCATCCTCTGTCCTCCCCTTCTCCTCCTGCCCCCAATCCCTCCCAGCATCAGAGTCTTTTCCAATGAGTCAACTCTTCGCATGAAGTGGCCAAAGTACCGGAGTTTCAGCTTTAGCATCATTCCTTCCAAAGACATCCCAGGGCTGATCTCCTTCAGAATGGACTGGTTGGATCTCCTTGCAGTCCAAGAGACTCTCAAAAGTCTTCTCCAACACCACAGTTCAAAAGCATCAATTCTTCAGTGCTCAGCTTTCTTCACAGTCCAACTCTCACATCCATACATGACCACTAGAAAAACCATAGCCTTGACTAGACGGACCTTTGTTGGCAAAGTAATGTCTCTGCTTTTGAATATGCTATCTAGGTTGGTCATAACTTTTCTTCCAAGGAGTAAGCGTCTTTTAATTTCATGGCTGCAGTCACCATCTGCAGTGATTTTGGAGCCCCCCCAAAATAAAGTCTGACACTGTTTCCACTGTTTCCTATCTATTTGCCATGAAGTGATGGGACCAGATGCCATGATCTTCATTTTCTGAATGTTGATAATATCAGGCCAAACCAACAGTGCTTTAAAAGGGCTCAAAGACACTATGGAAATATCCCCTGACTGCAAAAACATGAGTATTTTTCTGTAGACCTGCTTTGACAAGTCCTAACTAACACAACATTCTTACAGATCGCTCAGTCATGTCCGACTCTTTGCGACCCCATGAATTGCAGCACGCCTGGCCTCCCTCTCCATCACCAACTCCCGGAGTCCACTCAAACCCATGTCTATTGAGTTGGTGATGCCATCCAACCATCTCATCCTCTTCGTCCCCTTCTCCTCCTGTTCCCAATCCCTCCCAGCATCAGGGTCTTTTCCAATGAGTCAGCTCTTTGCATCAGGTGGCCAAAGTATTGGAGTTTCAGCTTCAACATCAGTCCTTCCAATGAACACCCAGGACTGATCTACTTTAGGATGGACTGGTTGGATCTCCTTGCAGTCCAAGGGATTCTCAAGAGTCTTCTCCAACACGACAGTTAAAAAGCATCAATTCTTTGGCACTCAGCTTTCTTTATAGTGAGACTCTCACATCCATACATGACCACTGGAAAAACCATAGCCTTGACTACGTGGACCTTTGTTGACAAAGTAATGTCTCTGCTTTTTAATATGTTGTCTAGGTTGGTCATAACTTTTCTTCCAAGGAGTAAGCATCTTTTAATTTCATGGCTGCAATTACCATCTGCAGTGATTTTGGAGCCCAAAAAATAAAGTCAGCCTGGGCTGGAGGAAGCACAAGCTGGAATCAAGATTGCCAGGAGAAATATCAATAACTTCAGATATGCAGGTGACACATAGTTTAGCTCTGACTATTTGTAGTTTACACATGGAAATGTGGTGGCTCAGACGGTAAAGCATCTGTCTACAATGTGGGAGACCCGGGTTCAATCCCTGGGTCGGGAAGATCCCCTGGAGAAGGAAATGGCAATCCACTCCAGGACTATTGCCTGGAAAATTCCATGGACAGAGGAGCCTGGTAGGCTACAGTCCATGGGGTCGCAAAGAGTTGGACACGACTGAGCGACTTCACTTTCATGGAAAGGAGGCACTCCAATGTAGGAGATGGATACTTCTTGAGATAAAATTTCTCTTTTGGACCCATAATTTAGAAAGAAAAGAAAAAGAAATGTCTCCTAACTTCTCTATTAATCTTAAAAATGCTCCTATCACCTTTTGATCCATCACTTTATGCATCTATCACATTTTGATCTAAATAGGGAAGACACAACTTGGTTATCCTAAAAGCTGCATAGTCAAGCCCATTGCACACTAAAATGAAGACCATAAATATCCTAGATTTTAGGCAGTGATTGTGTCTGTGTGTCTCTGTGTTTCTGTGCTTGTGCATGATTTTTCTTATGGAACAAGACATATTTAATAAATGAATGTTGCTTCTCGATTGCTGCATGTGATTGGGGTAATAAATTCACTGCTATCCATGGAGACTGTGAAGGGAAGGGAGAGTTATGTAAAGCATTAAGAAATCTGTGCAGGGACTTCCTTGGCAGTTCAGTGGCTAAGATTCTGTGCTTCCACTGCAGAGGGTATGGGTTTGTTCCCTGGTTAAGGAACTAAGATTCTCCAAGCCTCAAGCAGCATGCCTCCAAAAAAGGAAAAAAAAGAAAGAAAGAAACCTGTATACCATCTCAATTTCTGCCTGGCTGTTAACATGACCCAGCTTCTGCTTAATTATGGTTATGAGAAGGTCCAGCAAGGTGAACAGTCTCAGGATGAATGATTGTGAAACTGGCAGTGCTGTTTGTTTCATTTCTCCCTGATGGGAAAGATACAGTGAGAAGAGGCGCTGGGTCTCTGGCCTGGCTATTCTCTTTGGTGGAGAGGGGCTGCACAGAGGAAGGAGGGGTGACTGGTCCTGTGATCTCTTCTCTGGACGAACAGTTGTGGACTAAAGAAGCACCTAGCCAGAGCTTCTCTTAAACTGTCCATGACCACAGTAGCTCTCTCCTGTGCATGCAGAAAGCAGTCAAGCAACACACCTTGAAGCTCAGTGGCTGTGCTGCCTGACATCTCAGACAGCTACATGTGGTTCCTTCAGTTCAGGTCAGCTCAGGTCAGTCGCTCAGTCGTGTCCGACTCTCTGCGACCCCATGAATCGCAGCACGCCAGGCCTCCCTGTCCATCACCAACTCCCGGAGTTCACTCAGACTCATGTCCATCAAGTCAGTGACGCCATCCGGCCATCTCATCCTCTGTCGTCCCCTTCTCCTCCTGCCACCCTCCCCACATCAAGGTCTTTTCCAGTGAGTCAACTCTTCGCATGAGGTGGCCGAAGTACTGGAGTTTCAGCCTCAACATCAGTCCTTCCAATGAACACCCAGGACTGATCTCCTTTAGGATGGACTGGTTGGATCTCCTTGCAGTCCAAAGGACTCTCAAGAGTCTTCTCCAACACCACAGTTCAAAAGCATCGATTCTTCGGTGCTCAGCTTTCTTCATAGTCCAACTCTCACATCCATACATGACCACAGGAAAAACCATAGCCTTGACTAGATGGACCTTTGTTGCCAACATAATGTCTCTGCTTTTGAATATGCTATCTAGGTTGGTCATAACTTTCCTTCCAAGCAGTAAGTGTCTTTTAATTTCATGGCTGCAGTCACCATCTGCAGTGATTTTGGAGCCCCCCAAAATGAAGTCTGACACTGTTTCCACTGTTTCCCCATCTACTTCCCATGAAGTGATGGGACCAGATGTCATGATCTTTGTTATCTGAATGTTGAGCTTTAAGCCAACTTTTCACTCTCCTCTTTCACTTTCATCAAGAGGCTTTTTAGTTGCTCTTCATTTTCTGCCATAAGGGTGGTGTCATCTGCATATCTGAGGTTATTGATATTTCTCCTGGCAATCTTGATTCCAGCTTGTACTTCATCCAGGCCAACGTTTCTCATGATGTTCTCTGCATAGAAGTTAAATAAGCAGGGTGATGATGTACAGCCTTGATGTACTCTTTTTCCTATTTGGAACCAGTCTGTTGTTCCATGTCCAGTTCTAACTGTTGCTTCCTGACCTGCATATAGGTTTCTCAAGAGGTAGGTCAGGTGGTCTGATATTCCCCTTTCTTTCAGAATTTTCCACAGTTTATTGTGATCCACACAGTCAAAGGCTTAGGGGTGTGCAAATTTCTGACGGTGTGACTTGATCGCTAAGGCTTATTGTGCTTACTATGTGCTAGGTTGTATTCTGGGCCTTACATGATTTCACCAGTTTCATCTTCACGAACAACAACTCTAGGAGGTAGGTATCAATAGCTCCCCTTTACATACAGATATGAAACTGAGGCCCAGAGAGGTTGAATCCCTTGCCTGAGGTCAGGCAGCTGCTAAGGAGCAAAGCCAAGATCTGAACACAGGATCAAAGGACACACAAAACAGATGGCGCTCATGTAAGGAATATAGCTGATGATAATGTAGGTTGCATTTTACACATTTTGGACTCTGCTTAAGGCATTACAGATTTTTTTCATTGTATTTTCAATTTTACCAGTGTTTTAATGAGTACTGTTACTTTGACTCAATTATTCATATTAATAAGGCTAATAAAAATTTTTTTTAAATACACTTACATATACTTTATTTGATTATTAAGTTAAAATATATGGTAATTACAATTTTAAGAATAGTTTAATGTGAGTAATAACATTATTGCAAATATTATTTGCCTTATTTATCTCTCATTTAGCCATTTTTAATTAGAATCTTTCCACACAGAATTCTTGTAGCGTAATTTTTTTGTACCCTTAAAATATAGAAGTGTACTATATGTAGTTTGTTCTTATCTTTGGTTTTCTTCCTTGGTGTAAATTTATTCATGGCGAGGATGATTAGGGGAAAAAAGCAGATTTAACAACAATAATACATCTTGGTAACAAAGAGGCTAATCTCTCCCTTTAAACATCAGAATGTATGCTCAGTGAAATGATGTCATAGGGATGACTTTGAACATCATCTGTGCTGTGCTTAGTCACTCAGTCTTGTCTGACTCTTTGCAACCCCATGGACTGTAGACCACCAGGCTCCTCTGTCCATGGAATTCTCTAGGCAAGAATACTGGAGTGGGCCGCCATGCCCTCCTCCAGGGAATCTTCCCAACCCAGGGATCAAACCCAAGTCTCCTGCACTGCAGACAGATTCTTTACCCCTGAGCCACCAGGGAAGCAAACATCATCTAATTAGTAGCAACTATAAATTATTCACAAGGTTCTGTTCTGTGTTACTAATCACAAAGCATAATCCTTGCTCAAATTATTTTTTACACTAGATAATATCTTCTGGATTATTTTTAAGTTGTGTGTTATGGGAACTTAGAATATAATTAATCTTTGTAAACCAATTTTCATATCAAGCTAAATTCTATCAATATCCTTGTTATCATTTTAGAAATGAAGTCATATCTGATTTTGAGACCCCATGGGCTGTAGCCTGCCAGGCTCCTCTGTCCATGGGATTTCCCAGGCAAGAAAACTGGACTGGATTGCCATTTCCTTCTTCAGGGGATCTTCCCAATCAGGGATTGAACCAGCATCTCCTACATTGGCAGGCAGGTTCTTGATCATTGAGCCACCAGGGAAGCCCCTTCCTATCAATAGCTTTGGGTTTTCTATGCACACAATTGTGTCATCTATTGATCCTGACAGTCTCTCCTTTTCTAACTCCTGTGCTCTATGAGTGCAAATAGAGGTTTCTCTTGGCACTTTCTCAGGTTCTGGAGAGGCAGCACTGTTCCTGCATCCGGGGGAGCTTGCATTCCAGCTGGTGAAACAAGAGAGAAACACATGAGAAAGTGTCAGATGGGCTGAACAGAAAACTCTCGAGAGTGCCGTGGTAGAGAGTGGCCACCTCCAGCTGAGCCTCAGGGAAGACTGGCCAGAGGAGATGACTTTGAGGAGCTGTAGGCCATGCAGAATTCAGGAGGAAGGGCATCTGTGGCAGAGGGAACAGCCTGTTAAAAGGTCTAAATACTGAGAGTCAATTCCGCGTGTTCTGTGGACAGAAAGAAGTGGCTGGAGTTTAGCTGGCAAGCTGCAAGTGGGATATGGTGATGTCAGAGAGTTGGCCAGCCAGGATGAGAAGCTGGTTTTTACTCAAGGTCTTGATGGAGGACCAACTGGTTGGTATTTTGCAAAGAAGTGAGACAATCTGATCTATAATAAACAGCCAAATAGGTAAATAAAATACTTTCAGACTGTGACACACACTCTTTAATAAATAAACAAAATAAACAAGATATTTACAGAGGGTGATATAGAGTTTCTGGTGAGTAAAATATGTAGATGAACAAGATGCTTTCGAAGTATCACCCACAGCCAGTGAGTTAATAGACTACTCCCATAACCATCCTGCATGAGTCTTTCTCTCCCTCTTTTGCTTCTTAAACTCAGCTTTCTTTCTCAGATCTCTGCTTTGTTTATAGATGTAACTTCCCAACACAGCGTGCTACCCTTCTGCCCTTCCTCTAGGATGACATTCTGTGCAAGGTATACACTTTAAATATAAGGACTCTTGGGTAGGGGGAGGGAGGCTGCAAAGGGAGGGGATACCAGCATACTTATACCTGATTCATGTTGTTGTACAGCAGAAACCAATACATTGTTGTAAAGCAATTACCCTCCAATTAAAAATAAATATACTATTGCATATACAAAAAAAATATGCCAAGTGACCATTATTTTGTTTGATAAATACAATAAATTTCTTTGATTAGAAATGATAAAAAAAGGACTCTAGCCATGACTCTTACAAATCAAATCTTTATTTTACCTATGAAGTTTTGTTTATTTATTATACCATGGAGAAAATTTTGATTTATCTTCCTTTACTAGCTATATTCTATTCAGTTAATAAAAGTGATGGGGGCTGAGGGGCAGAGAGGAGGAACAGCAGGGTTATGGGGAAAAGCTTGAGTATTCCGGGAGAGCAAAGAGCTTGGTTTGGAAGTTTGGTTTGGTGCCTTTAGAGAAAGGGGAAAGTGGGGAGCTGGATGGGCAAGCAAAGTAGCCTAAAAAGAGATTGGAGAGGCGAGCAGGCACCGAAACCTGAAGGACCTAGCAGATAATGGAAAGAGTTTGGGTTTTATTCCAAGAGAAAATGGATTTGTTGAGATGGTAGGTATGGCTGGTGACTGCAGCCATGAAATTAAAAGATGCTTGTTCCTTGGAAGAAAAGTTTTGACAAACCTAGGCACTGTATTAAAAAGCAGAGATATCTCTTTGCCGACAAAGGTCCATCTAGTCAAAGCTTTGGTTTTTCATGTAGTCATGTATGGATGTGAGAGTTGGACCATAAGGAAGGCTGAGCACTGAAAAATTGTTGCTTTTGAACTGTGGTGCTTGAGAAGATTCTTAAGAGTAATTTGGACAGCAAGGGAATCAAACCAGTCAATCCTAAAGGAAATCAATGCTGAATATTCATTGGAAGGACTGGTGCTGGAGCTGAAGCTCTGATACTTTGGCCACCTGATGGAAAGAGCTGACTCATTGGAAAAGACCCTGATGCTGGGAAAGACTGAGAGCAGGAGGAGAAGGGGAGGACAGAGGATGAGATGATTGGAAGTCCATCATTGACTCACGGACATGAGTTTGAGCCAACTCTGGGAGATAGTGAAGGACAGGGAAGCCTGTAGTGCTGCAGTTTAGGGGTTGCAGAATCAGCCATGACTTCGCGACTGAACAACAATGACAGGTATACAAAAGATTACATATCCTTATTTGTGGAGGGGAAAATGAAATAGTACATTTAATCAAAGGAAAAAACATGTAGCCCCAAATTTTCCTCTAGAGAAGAGGGATATTTTTTCCCTATCCTGGTATCTATTCAATTGGTCTCCAATGAATTACTTTACTTTAGATCCATTATTTAAGGGCAACTGAAGCGACTTAGCAGCAGCAGCAGTGTTAAGGCTTGGATTCCGCTGAAGTTTGCTATGCTGTTCTCTCAGCTAAAGAACATGCTGAAATAAAGGGAAAAAAAAAAATGTTGTGAGCAAGCTTAGGAAGAAACTGGAGGACATTAAGACATATACAGAGCTGCAACCCAGAAAGATGATATGGGGGGAAAGGGGCTGGCAACCCCAAACCAAATTTCTAAAGAGATGCAGTCAATATCCTATGGGTCTGAGGGAAGAGTCCCTGAAAATTACAACTCAGTGCTTACAGAGTGGGTGGGTCAACTGAGCCTCAGCCAGGGTGAGAGAGTGAAGCAGGAGCCAGCCCCTTAGGACAGCATTGTCCAATGCAACTGTAACACAGGGCATATGTATAATTAAAATTTTTCTTATAGCACATTAAGCAATTAAAAGGAGAAATAGGAAATTAAATTTACTCGCATATTTAAAATAGCCCACTATATCCAAAATAGGATCATCTCAATATATAATTCATACAGTGAGTTTTTTTTAAGTTATTTATTTATGTGCTGTGCTGGGTCTTTGTTGCTGTCTGTGGACTTTTTCTTGTTGCAGTAAGTTGGGGCTACTCCGAAGTTGCCATGCACCAGCTTCTCATTTTGGTGGCTTCTCTTGTGGCGGAGCACAGGCTCTAGGGCACTTGAGCTTTAGTAGTTGCAGCTGAGGGCTCAGTCATTGTGATGCAAAGGTTTAGTTGCTCCTAGGCATGTGGGATTTTCCTGGACCAGGGATAGAACCCTTGTTCCCTATATTGGCAGGCGATTCTTAACTAGACCACCAGGGAAACCCCAATGAGATATTTTATATATATTTTTTTCCTACAACATCTTCCAAAGCCAGCATATTTATGGCACTTTTCAATTTGCATTAGCCATATTTCAAGTGCTCAATAACCTGACAGAGCCTGAAGAATTAGGGGCTGTGTTTAACCAGCTAGTTGGGGTCTGAGGTCAGACTCCTCTCTGGAGAATGCCAGAGCAGAGATTTCCCCACCACATGGTGGTTTGCAACAGAAGTAGCTTTCAAGAAACAGTAGCTTGTTAGTTGGGGAAAAAAGCCACTTCTAGACTATATTCATCAGAAAAAAATCCCCAGATCACGCTTACTATGGCGCTATAGGCCACTTCAGTCATTAAACATCCCAGGTGCGATGCCTTCTGCAGATCTCACCTTGTCCTAGAAGCCACAATCTGGTGTCAGCCAAGTCCAGGCAAATATGAAAAGGCTACATCAAACCAAGCATCCCTGAGTCTTCCTAGACTTCTAATCAAAATTCATTCCACTCATCTGATTACATTGAGAGAAATGTAAGTTTCAATAAGAAAAGGATGTCATACAGTTACAAGAATTTATTCCCACCATAATGCACACACTCAGTTCATTTTTGTAGTGTCTAACCTTTGCAAATTGCCTTTGAAATGAGTTCATCCATATTATGGGAAAACCACACCATCATGAACTGGGGCAAGGTCATTAATAACACCTGCCAAATGCACACTATCTCTCGCCTTAGCTCTTTTTTCTTCATTTTTCTGTTTTAGTTCTTTATAAGAATTTGCAAACCTTTAGATTAAGAACTCAAGGACCTTAATTCCCTTCAGGGTCAAACAGGAAGACAAGAAAAAACTTTGAATAATGGGCCAGACATTTAGAGAAAATAGAGTTCATGGTGTATCTGTCCAACCCATGTCTCTCAACAGGCTGCCTCTCATCTGATATCTTCAGGACAAACAGCCGAGTCCTCAAGTTATTATAATAAATCTCATTTTAAAATTCATTTACAAGCGAATATTTCAAATTTCCCTTTGGGATAACACTAGAATTCTATTTTCAGTTTTCTTCTTTCTCCTGAGCAAGTGTAACAGAGAAGAACAAACCTGGATCCATATTGGTTCTATTCCTTTAGCTCTAACCGTTGGGTTCTGTTGCCTGTGCTTAGTCATGCTGACTCTGTACCTTTTGTAAGAAAACTGTTGCCTATAGCCTGGAACATACATGCTAGCCATTCTAAGGTTCTAACCTTTAAAGCTATAACCCTTTTCCATTCATATAGAGATAAAAAGTTGCAGAACAGAGAATAACATTTGTTTTGTTGGAAGTTTATAGGAACATTGCAACCAGACCAAGGTGGACAGCTGCAAGAACAAAGGATTCCAGTACTAAGAAGTTGCCAACAAGCCACACCTCCTCCCCTTTTAGCATAAAGAAACTTGAATTCTAACTCAGGTAAGATGGTTCTTTGAGACACTAGATTTCAAACTCAGGTAAGATGGTTCTTTGAGACACTAGTCCACCATCTTCTTGATCTTCTGGCTTTCTAAATAAACTCATGATTCCTGCCCCAGTAACTTGTCTCTCGATTTATTGGCCTGTCATGCAGCAAGCAGTAAGAACTTGGACTTGGTAAACACAAGGAAACCAAAGAACTCACAGGATCAGTTTTTTGTGGGAGAGGTTTATGCCAAGGCTCAGCTATTCCTTGGAAATGCTCATCAGAAGTCTACATTCCTCATCAACGGGAAGTGAAACAAATGTGCAAATACTCATCATAGGAATAATAAATATCACATTAATCCTAAAAGTAATATCTTTCTCTTCTGGGAGAGCTTGACATCTGGAAATATATTTTAGGAGGTATTGATTCAGTGCCAAGAGAACATGTCTGAAACTTCCAGCATAAGCACTATTCTTCCATTTAATTGTTAATAAAATAGTAGCTGACACTTACAGAAAGTTTACCACGTGTGCCAAGCACTGTTCTAAACTTCTGTATATATTAAGTCATTTAATTTTCAAACAACCCTATGGGTAGTGTGCAAAAACAAGAAATATATATATTGTCTCTGCCCCAAGATTCTGGCACAGAGCTCCCCAAATCCTTGAAATTCCCCAAGTGATAAGAGCACTGGGAACATCCTTTGTTCTATGAGGCAGGTCTAGGTGAGCTCCTAGATGACTCTTGGATGGGGACCAGACATCAGAAAGGCCAAACCATGAATAGAAGCTTGAATTTATCAACCCTCTTCCCATCCACTTCTCCAGGAAGATAGACAATAACTGATGATGCCTATGAGAGGAAGCCTTCCCAATTGGAAAATGCATCCACGTACCAGGAGGGTGATACACTCCAACTCCAGAGGGACTAAGCTGCTGTGCTCAGCACTCCCCCCACCCCAGACCTCACCCTATGTATCTCCTCACCTGTTTATCTGTACCCTTTATCATATCCTTTCATAAATCGGTAAATGTAAGTGTTTTCCTGAGTTCTAAGGAAATGGCAACCCACTCCAGTGTTCTTGCCTGGAGAATCCCAGGGACAGGGCAGCCTGGTGGGCTGCCGTCTATGGGGTCTCATAGAGTTGGATACAATTGAAGTGACTTAGCAGCAGCAGCAGCATGAGCTACTTTAGCAAATAATTGAATCTGAGGGGCAGGAGATCATGGGAACCTCTGATTTGTAGCCAGATTGGACAGAAGTTGAGGGTAATCTGGGACTTAATACTTGTGATTGACTTTTGAAGTAGGATGGGTGCAATCTCAAGGCACTGAGTGCTTAAACTGTGGGATCTGACACTGTCTTCAAGTAAATGGTGTCTGAATTGAGTTAAATTGTAGGTCACCAATGACCAGTCCAAGTTCGATGCATGAAACAGGGCACTCAAAGCCCACTGGGACTCAAAGTCCACTGGGACGACCCAGAGGGATGGGATGGGGAGGGAGGTTGAGGGGGGTAGGTTTGGGATGGGGGACACATGTACACCTGTGGCTGATTCATGTCAATGTATGGCAAAAACCACCACAATATTATAAAGTAATTAGCCTCCAATTAAATTAATTTAAAAAATTAAAAAAAATTGTAGGTCACCAAACTAGAGTCACAGCTTGGTGTGGGAAAAAAGCCCCTGTGCATTTGGTGACAGGAAGTATCAGAATTCTTGTGAATGTGATTGAAGTAGGAGACTTAAAGAGAAATGTAGAGGAAAGACTAAGTTTTTGCAACATAGGTAGATGCTATTGTTTTCATTTTACTGATGAATAAACCAAGGTCCAAAGAGATCAAATGACTTGGCCAAAGTAATACAGCTATTTAGTTGCACAGCAGGTCTTCCCACCCAGGCAAGTCTGGTAGCCAAACCACTGGTGTTAATCAGTTTTGGGCTCTAAGCACTTGAAAAAAGGCTTCCAGCTGAGCACTCAAGGCACTACTTTTCACTCTACACCTGTATAGGAAAACTTGTACTATTTTAAACCCTCCAGTTCCACACTAATTTTGAACCTGAAGAGTAAATTGAGTTAATATAGCCCTCCAAGACAAGAAACTAGTCTCTCTCCCCTTCTCTTCTTTCCTGTGTGTTCTTTATTATAAGACATTCCAGAAGCAGAGATCATCAGTCAGCTCAGTTCAGTCTCTCAGTTGTGTCCGACTCTTTGTGACCCCACGAACTGCAGGATGCCAGGCCTCCCTGTCCATCAGCAACTCCCGGAGCTTGCTCAAACTTGAGTCCATTGAGTTGGTGATGCCATTCAGCCATCCTCTCTTGTCCTCCTCCCCTCCTGCCTTCAACCTCTTTCTCTCCAGGAGGCCAGTAGGGTTTAGGGATCTCGTAATTCATCTGTGGTAGGTGGTGACATTGACCAGAGACGATGATGGTGGTGGTAATGAAGATCGGGATGAGAGAACAATAGCAACACCAATTTTGCCATGAGAGAAACCAGTGAGTGGATCAGAGACCAGAAGTTCCAACACTTGAGTTCTTGTATAGAAAGCTAGCGCCAACTGGAATCTGGGTTAATAACACCTTCATTTGTGTCCTGTTATCCTGTGATTGTGGTCTTGGTGAGGAAACAAAGACAAAGGAATTGTTCAGTAGAGGCTGAGAGGGGAGTTTCTCAGCATTCCCCCCATCTAATTTCAGGCTCCCACCCTTGAGGTCTTCTGCAGCCCCAGGAACCACAAGCCCATTGTCTCCAGCAGAGGCAGAACATGGCACTAACAGACATCTTTCCCCCTTTTAACCCATGGCAACCCACTCCAGTATCCTTTCCTGGAAAATCTCATGGACAGAAGAGCCTGGTGGGCTGCAGTCCATGGGGTCACAAAGAGTCAGGCACTACTGGGTGACTAACACTTATACTTACTTAAATTTTCTACCAGAATGTCCCCATTCCAGTTGGTGGGGGAGGGGTATTGTGATTAGGTTTCTTGCTAAAATGTGCCATCAGGTAGCCCCAGGGACTCTGGGTCAAAGATCCCTGCCTGGGGGAATCTTGCTTCCAGTGAGTCAACTATGCTTGTGCTCTGGTGTGGCTGCTGCTGTCCTTGGTGCTGCTGTTGTATCCTGGGGCCCAGAGCTTTCTCTGTTGACAGATTCAGTTATTATAGTTCTATCACCCTCAGAGAAACACCCTACTTCTGGCTGGTTCCAGCCAGTGCTTGACTATTTTAGCAATAACAGGCATGTCTGGCCACAGGGAAACACAGTATAGCACAGGGACTAGACTCTATCTTTTGTAATAACCCATAACTGAAGAGAATAAGAAAAGTATGTATTTATATATATGTATAACTGAATCACTCTACCAAAATCTGAAACACAATACTGTAAATCAACTATATTTCAATAAATTTTTCTTAAATGGCAAAAAATAGTGACCAGGACAGGTGGTGGGCCGATGAAGGATGGCATAAGCCTGAGATATTATGGAAGATGTTGAGGGAGTCTGGGGGATATAGAAGGGATGGGGAATGTTTTCTGAATGCTTAGTTTGTGCCAGACATTTTGTACCATATTGAACTTTTGAAAACTTTGAATTTTTATTTGATTATGAAATATTTAACACACATTGAAATATAGAGACAACCATGTGTGTGTTTCTTGGATTTAACTGTTGGGTCCATTTTGTACTTGCTTCCATCTCTTCTGTGGTCTTTCCAGTATCTGTACCTTAGACTCTTGCGGATGCAGAGATTCTTGGAGCATCTGATGAAAGTCCAAATGTTATTATTTAAAAATCAGATAAGCATAGCTACTTTTATAGCAGCATTATTCACAATAACCAGAGTGAAAGCAACCCAAGGGTGTGCTGACAGATACGTGAGTAAATGAAACATGGAACAAACAAACATGGGAACATTATTCAGCCTTAAAGATGAAGGAAATTCTGACACATGCTACAAGATACATGAAACTTGAGCCCATTATGCAGAATGAAATAAAAGTTGGCCACGAAAGGATAAACCTTGCGTGATTCCACTTAAAGGAAGTCCCTAGGATAGTCAGATTCATAGAGATAGAAAGTAGATGGTGTTTAATGGGGGCTGGAGGTAAAAATGGGGAGTTACTGTTCAATGGGCATAGAGTTTCAGTTTTGTAAAACAAATGTTTTAGAGATGGAGTGTGTTTGCAGCGTAGTGTGAATGTACTTAATGACACTGAATGGCACACATAAAAATGGTAAGGTGGCAAATTTTATGTTATGTGTACTTTGCTGCAATTGGAAAAAAACAATCAGATGAGCAAGCAAACTGAAACCCAGAGATGGTTGCGACAAAAATTTTGATGTATTTCTTGGGTTATTTTTAATTGATATTTCTTGTTTTTATTCATTCTCACATTTATGTTAGTCAGTTCAGTTCAGTCGCTCAGTCGTGTCCGACTCTTTGCGACCCCATGAATCGCAGCACGCCAGGCCTCCCTGTCCATCACCAACTCCCGGGGTTCACTCAGACTCTCGTCCACTGAGTCAGTGATGCCATCCAGCCATCTCATCCTCTGTCGTCCCCTTCTCCTGCCCCCAGTACCTCCCAGCATCAGAGTCTTTTTCAATGAGTCAACTCTTTGCATGAGGTGGCCAAAGTATTGGAGTTTCACCTTTAGCATCAGTCCTTCCAACGAACACCCAGGACTGATCTCATTTAGAATGGACTGGATGGATGTCCTTGCAGTCCAATGGACTCTCACGAGTCTTCTCCAACACCACAGTTCAAAAGCATCAATTCTTCGGTGCTCAGATTTCTTCACAGTCCAACTCTCACATCCATACATGACCACTGGAAAAACCATAGCCTTGACTAGACAGACCTTTGTTGGCAAAGTAATGTCTCTGCTTTTCTTTTCTTTTCTTTTTTTTTTACTTTACAATACTGTGTTGGTTTTGCCATACATTGACATGAATCCACCACAGGTGTACATGAGTTCCCAACCCTGAACCCCCCTATGCTATCTAGGTTGGTCATAACTTTCCTTCCAAGGAGTAAGCGTCTTTTAATTTCATGGCTGCAGTCACCATCTGCAGTGATTTTGGAGCCCCCCAAAATGAAGTCTGACACTGTTTCCACTGTTCCCCCATCTATTTGCCATGAAGTGATGGGACCAGATGCCATGATCTTCATTTTCTGGATGCTGAGCTTTAAGCTAACTCTTTCACTTTCCTCTTTCACTTCCATCAAGAGGCTTTTTAGTTCCTCTTCACTTTCTGCCATAAGGGTGGTGTCATCTGCATATCTGAGGTTATTGATATTTCTCCCAGCAATCTTGATTCCAGCTTGTCTTTCTTCCAGTCCAGCGTTTCTCATGATGTAGTCGGCATTTAAGTTAAATAAGCATGGTGACAATATACAGCCTTGACGTACTCCTTTTCCTATTTGGAACCAGTCTGTTGTTCCATGTCCAGTTCTAACTGATGCTTCCTGAGCTGCATATAGGTTTCTCAAGAGGCAGGTCAGGTGGTCTGGTATTCCCACTTCTTTCAGAATTTTCCACAGTTTATTGTGATCCACACAGTCAAGGGCTTTGGCATAGTCAATAAAGCAGAAGTAGGTGTTTTTCTGGAACTCTCTTGCTTTTTTGATGATCCAGTGGATGTTGGCAATTTTATCTCTGGTTCCTCTGCCTTTTCTAAAACCAGCTTGAACATTTGGAAGTTCATGGTTCACGTACTGCTGAAGCCTGGCTTGGAGAATTTTGAGAATTACTTTACTAGCATGTGAGATGAATGCAATTGTGTGGTAGTTTGAGCATTCTTTGACATTACCTTTTTTGGGATTTGAATGAAAACTGACCTTTTCCAGTCCTGTGGCCACTGCTGAGTTTTCCAAATTTGCTGGCATATTGAGGGCAGCACTTTCACAGCATCATCTTTCAGGATTTGAAATAGCTCAACTGGAATTCCATCACCTCTGCTAGCTTTGTTCATAGTGATGCTTTCTAAGGCCCACTTGAGTTTGTATTCCAGGATGTCTGGCTCTAGATGAATGATCACACCATTGTAATTATCTGGGTCATGAAAATCTTTTTTGTACAGTTCTTCTGTGTATTCTTCTTAATATCTTCTGCTTCTGTTAGGTCCCTACATTTTCTGTCTTTTATTGAGCCCATCTTTGCATGAAATGTTCCCTTGGTATCTCTAATTTTCTTAAGAGATCTCTAGTCTTTCCCATTCTTTTTTTCCCCCCTCTATTTCTTTGCATTTGTGTTATTAGTTTTTAAAAAATTGTTATTAAATGTAATTTCATCCATAATCCCACAGTCATCCAGAAAGCTCATGAGTTTTAAATTTTTCTGTGATTTTTGTTTTGGTTTTTGGTGCATTTCATCTTTTGTTTAACATTCAACATGATACTTTGCATTGTTTCCCAAACAAGCTCATAATATGTTAATTTAACTTTTAGTTATGCTTTATAATCTTAATTTTATTTTTAAGGGGCCTTATATGCAGAGTACATCATGAGAAACGCTGGACTGGAAGAAACACAAGCTGGAATCAAGATTGCTGGGAGAAATATCAATAACCTCAGATATGCAGATGACACCACTCTCATGGCAGAAAGTGAAGAGGAGCTAAAAAGCCTCTTGATGAAAGTGAAAGAGGAGAGCGAAAAAGTTGGCTTAAAGCTCAACATTCAGAAAACGAAGATCATGGCATCCGGTCCCATCACTTCATGGGAAATAGATGGGGAAACAGTGGAAACAGTGTCAGACTTGATCTTTTTGGGCTCCAAAATCACTGCAGATGGTGACTGCAGCCATGAAATTAAAAGATGCTTACTCCTTGGAAGAAAAGTTATGACCAACCTAGATAGCATATTCAAAAGCAGAGACGTTATTTTGCCAACTAAGGTCCGTCTAGTCAAGGCTATGGTTTTTCCAGTGGTCATGTATAGATGTGAGAGTTGGACTGTGAAGAAGGCTGAGCGCCAAAGAATTGATGCTTTTGAAGTGTGGTGTTGGAGAAGACTCTTGAGAATCCCTTGGACTGCAAGGAGCTCCATCCAGTCCATTCTGAAGGAGATCAACCCTGGGATTTCTTTGGAAGGAACGATGCTGAAGCTGAAACTCCAGTATTTTGGCCACCTCACGCCAAGAGTTGACTCATTGGAAAAGACTCTGATGCTGGGAGGGATTGGGGGCAGGAGGAGAAAGGGACGACAGAGGATGAGATGGCTGGATGGCATCACTGACTCGATGGACGTGAGTCTGAGTGAACTCCGGGAGTTGGTGATGGACAGGGAGGCCTGACGTGCTGCGATTCATGGGGTCGCAAAGACTTGGACACGACTGAGCGACTGAAGCGAACTGAACTGAAGGACAATTTGTTGAACTAATATGCCATCCTTTGTTGATCTATTTATTTTCAGAGGAATATCTTGGTTGTTTCTTGTTTTGTTTGCTTTTGTAACTCAAAATCATGACCATTACCATTTTATACATTTCAGTTAAATTTAAAAAATGGAGCGGGCTTTACAACTTAAAGACTATTCATTTTTTACCTCATTTGAGTAGAATCAAGGTGGTTATGCACCCCCATTTATGACATATCATCAGTCTGAATATTTAAAATTTTTGAATTTTATTTCTTTTATCATTTACGATACCCAGTCTAATTTTCTCCTCTCTCTTCTCTTGTATTTAATATACCCACTTTCATCATTTTATTCAATTATATACCTCAGCCTCAAATGTATACTGTTTCAAGTTTCAAAAAAATCTACCTAAGTAGCATTGTGTTTTTAACCTCGTTTGGTTTTCATTCAACATTGTATTTTTAAGATCTATCCACATGGCTAAACACAAAGCCAGTTAATCTTCTAACCACTACATAGAATTCTATTATATTTACAGTTCACATGTAGATGGATGCTGATATACCTAATTCCTGGCTACTGAAGCTATAATTTCCCTAGCTTACAGGTTTACGTCTCCCTTTGCACTTGTGAGGCAGTCTTTGTGTCAGTTACTTGCACAAAGTACAAGATTGCTGGGAATTCTGAGTCCCAGGGCATCTGCAGCCTCAGTGTCAAGAATATTGGAGGTGTTCTCCAATTCTCCACACACAGGTAGTCCCACGGGCTGTGTCCAAGAGCACTTATTCTCCAACACTGTCTTCAGAGCTTAGCATTCTCAACCCAAGATGTGGAAAGTCATATCTGGCTTTGTTTTAATTTGCTTTCCCCTGATGATTAGAGAAGAGAGGCATCACTCTGATTAGTTCTTGTGTGAATCACCTATTAATATTCTTCATCCTTGCAAAAAAAAAAAAAATTAAGTCTCCTATCTCTTTGGCTTCCCAGCTGGGACTAGTGGTAAAGAATCTGCCTGCCGATGTAGGAGATGCGGGTGACACAGGTTTGATCCCTAAGTCAGGAAGATGCCCCAGAGGAGGCAATGGCAACCCATCCTGTATTCTTGCCTGGAGAATTCCATGGACAGAGGAGCCTGGTGGGCTACAGCCCATAGTGTCACAAAGAGTTGTACGTGATTGAAGCAACTTAGCACACATTCATCCTTCATCCTTTAAAAAAAAAAAAAAGGTTTCTTATCTCTTACTGACTTACAGGAATTTCTTATATATACTAGAAGTGCTGAATTCAGCTTAGTTCCATTCTAGTTTTCTTAGAAATGGGCTAATTAGACCACAGATATGTTGACCCAGAGGTTAGATATAATTTCCTGAATGCCAATTTGCTTTGACAGTTCTAGATTCTGCATCTCTCAAGGCTTGGTCTGTCTCTGCAGTCACATTTCAAAGGTCCTACTAACAATGCTTGAGACAAGGAAAGCCTCTTTCTTAGTAATTCCAGCCAAAATCTAGGGCCAAGCTCTCATTAACTTACACTGCACTTTAAAACTTTTCTGACCAGGGAGTGGAATTTTCTGATTGACCAGGCTGTGAAAGAGACTTCCATTTGGCATATTATTAAGTGGCAAAAAGACACTTCCTTCTTGTACAGAGTACAATTCTGTAGCAATACATAAATAAGTACTTATACATCATGAAGATGTATGTATGCTCATTCTAATATTAAGAAATTCCCCGTCTATACTCATCCCATTAAATATTATAAATAAATATTGAATTTGATCCAAGACCTTTTGGCTTCCATAAGGATGATAATTTGATTTCTAGTCCTACCTTGATTTACTAAAATGTGAAAATATATTCTATTTCCAAAAATGAAACTAACAGGTTTTCTGCTCTGACTTCCACTTGCTTATCAGGCACTGTTATTTTAATGTGATGCTGGCATTAATTCCAAAGTTAGTTTCACTGAGCCAATATCCAGGGTTTTTGCAGGGCCTGCTCCATCTAGAGATTCTCAGGTAGAATCCACTTCTTCCCTTGCCTTTTCCAGTCTCCTGAGTACACTGTATTCCTTGATTCAGATCATTCTCCTCCATCTTCAGGGTCAGAAGCATAGCGTCTACTTCTCACCATTTCCATCCCAGGGTGGTCTTCTCCTTTGTCTGAATTCAAATCTCCTTCTGCTTCCTTCTTCTAAGGATATTTGTGATTTTACAATAGGGTTTGATTGGATAATCCAGGATAGCCAGTGCATCTCAAGATCCTTAATTCAATCACATCTGAAAAGACTCCTTTCTCATACAAAGAAACATTTATGGCTTCCATGGATTAAGGGGCTTCCCTGTTGGCTCAGACAGTAAAGAATCTGCCTGCAATGCAAGAGACCTGAGTTTGATCCGTGGGTCAGGAAGATCCCCTGGAGGAGGGCAGGGCAACTCACTCCAGTATTCTTGCCTGGAAGAATTCCAAAGACAGAGGAGCCTGGCGGGCTATAATCCATGTGGTCGCTAAGAGTCAGATATGACTGAATAACTCACATGGCTTCTGTGGATTAAGGAGTTTGGTGTCTTTGGGGGCTATTAATCAGCCAGCCAGACAGGGTGGTGTTCACATGGGGATTTGTTATCCTGTTCTGCAGTACAGATTGGCAAAATCTCAAAAAAAAAAAAAAAAAAAAAAAAAAGTCCAGTGAGTAGGTACAGAGGCTTGTACAATATCTCTGATTTAGATGGGATCCAGGACCCACAACCCAAATCTTTATACTGACAAATTGTGCTGCCACTCAACCTATCAGAAACCACAAATAAATTACAGGGTTTTGGGAGTTAATGGCCTAAAAGAATGTTTTCTTTATACGGAGCTATTTCATTCATGGTAACTTCTATAAACCTGGAATCCAATGTTTAGTGATGGAAGAGGAGACAGGTGCTAGTATAGACTTACATTATGGCCTATTACCTGGGAGACTGGAGGCCCTCTGCTTACTCCTGGAAAACAGCCAACCAAGGGAGTAAATTTTAGGGTTTCCTTTTTGTGACTGTTCTTGTTGCTGTAATTTTTCTCTTTTTCTCTCTCACAGTTTGAACTCTGAATACTTGAAAATTTAAACTATAGAAAAGAAAAACCATAGGTTGAGGATGGAGATGGGGTGGTTTTCTTGATAAGAAGTCTCACATGAAGTTTCTTTTGAATAAAATGGACCCTCCATGTACTATAATCATTTGTTGAAATTTTAGATTTTCCTGAACATAGTTAGGGCTTCCCAGGTTCCCTGTTAGCTCCAAGAGTACTGCAATGCAGGAGACCCAGGTTCGATCCCTGGTTTGGGAAGATTCCCCTAAAGAAGGGAATGGCAATCCACTCTAATAATCTTGCCTAGAACTCCATGGACAGACCATGGGGTTGCAAAGAGTTGGACATGACTGAACAACTAACACAACAACAGGTGGCATTAGTGGTAAAGAACCTGTTTGCCAGTGCATGAGATGTAAGAGACATGGGTTAGATCTCTGGGTTGGGAAGATCCCCTGGCAGAGGGCATGGCAATCCACTCCAGTATTCTTGCCTGGAGAATCCCATGGACAGAGGAGCCTGGTGGGTTACAGTCCATAGAGTTGCACAGAGCTGGACACGACAGAAAGAGATTTAACATGCATGTAAAAACATCTAAGCAAAATGATACAGCTGTTAATTTCTGCTCCACTCCAGTGGAATTTTAAACCATGGAATTTATTACTTGTATGGAAGCAAGACTGACCATTTTGTTAAAACAACTTAGTGAACCTGACGACCTACCAAGATTCAGCCTGTGGTGGCAGAGTAAGAAGCGGAAATATGAGGCCTATTTTTACTCCCTGAGTTTTTTATTTTGTCAGCTGAAAGATATATCTTTAGCTTACTTGCTTATAATTACAAATTGTTCTTTGCACAAAGTCAAGCAAAGAGAATGGAGTTTAAAAAGTGCCTCCGCAGGTAATGAAAAAATCCAATGTAGTGTCAAAGTCTTTTAGTCTTTTATTTATTTTATTAAATAACAAGTAAGGATTGCTTTTTACAACCCTGAGAATGTGATTAGTGTCAGTGAAGTGATACCTTTATTATATGAGGAATAATTTTGGAGACGATTTATCATGACAGACCAGTAATTACTTAAGGTTCCACCAACCTCTCTCTAGCTGTGACTCAACAAAAGTGATATTGGGATTCTAAGTCATTTATACTTTGGTGCTGAGGAAACATTCCATGTAGGAGGGGAATATATTCTTTTTCATTCTACCCTCTTGGGTTCTCCAGCTGGGTCCAGTAATATCAGACTGACAAAAGATAGATTAGTAACAGAACAATAAAAAGTTTATTAGTGTATGTTGGAGAAAGAAACGGCAACCCACTTCAGTATTCTTGTCTGGAAAATCCCACGGGCAGAGGAATCTGGTGGGTTACAGTCCATGCGGTCACAAAAGCAGCCCGTGGGGTCGCAAGAGTCAGATACAACTTAGCAACTGAGTCACCCCCCACTATTAGTATGTGCACTGTACGTACACATGGGTGTACCCAAAGCAATGATTAGAACCTAGTTTATACAGCATCTTACCAAAAAACAAGAAATTTTTAGAGGTGTAACAAGACAAGAAAAAAAAAAAAGGACTTTGAGTTTCTGGAGTGACACAACACCACAGTTGTCTGAGACCTAGGCCACTTCTAGTTTTCTGATCTGACCAATAGGATGAGGACCTCATTTCATGGTCTGGGATAGAGCTCCGCCATCCGTTTTCCAAGCAGCACAATAGGAGAGAGAATAGACTTATATCAGCTGCCTTTAAAGCCTACTTACTTATTTTCAATTTCACTCGGTCTTTGCTGCGGTGTGCAGGTTCCTCACTGCAGTGGCTTCTTGGTTGAGAGCACAGACTCTAGGCTGCCTGGGCTCAGTAGCTGTGGCACACTGGCTTAGCTGCCCAGTGGCATGTGGAATCCTCCTGGACCAGGGATTAAACCCATGCATCTTGCACTGGCAAGCTGACTCTTACCCACTGTACTGCCAGGGAAGTCCTCAACTGCCTTTTAAAGACATATCTCGGAAGCCTGCACACAGTATTTCTCTTAGCTTGAACTTAATTAGTAAGTCCATGTTTGGCTACATTGGTCACCCACATATGGAATGTTTATTCTGGACAGCTGTGTCCCCAGCTTACATTTAAGGGTTTTATTACCCAGGATGACAGACAGAATTGATATCAGGGGGAAATTAACAAGTTCTTTGATGACTTCTCAGCAGTGAAGTTCCTGAGCCAAGCTATATTTTTTGCCCTTTAAAGCCCTTGTTATACGAAGACAAATTGCTTCCAGAAAGGTTCTACCGTTCAGTCCCTCCACAGATGGCACAAGCAAAAGCCTGCCTTGTCATATCCATGCCAACAGTGAGTGGCATCATCCAAAATAAAAACCTTTTCCAACTTGATAGGAGAAAAAAAAATCTCATTTTTATTAGCATTGTTCTAATAATAAAGAGTGCTAAATGTTTTCATATACTTGTTGATCATTTATATTTCTTTTTGTGAATAGCTCAAGTCTTTGTCTACTTTTAAGTTCATATTCAATTTTATTTTGTTTTGTAAATCATTATGTGGTTTGAATTGAGTATGTCGAGGAGGGACTTTTTCCTCCTAGTAGCTGGGATTAAAAAAAAAAACGATCCTAGACTTACAGAAGAAACATCATTGAAAAGGAACCAAGGAACACATTTTTGTTTAGTTTTCTTTTGACTGAAGAAACTTGGATTCTAATAGTTTTGTCTGATGTAGCAGGCAAATTGGAAAGAATAAAAAATAGCATCAAGTACCATTAATTTCAAGTTCTTAATTCCTCAGAAAGAGTAAAATCACTGATAATTTAGCCCTTTCAAAAACAGGCTATTCTCTGAGTCAGGGTGGTAATTTGACGGCTATGGTTCAGTTCAGTGTATGAGAAAATGTCACCATATGGTTGAGACAGACACTTGAAATCCTTCACAACAGTGACAACAGGAAATGACATAGTGAAAATGAGACTTCAGGAACGGTAGTGATTATTGCCAGTTCCTGCATATATGTCTCGTTGTCAAGCAGATTATCCTAATTAAATTTTCAAGTTGGGGCTGGTATCAGCATGCTTTGAAAAATACACATTTTTATTTTAGAATCAAGCTGATGTTAGGCAGATTATTGGTCTGTTTTGTTTTCATAAACAGAGTGTGTTTGTGCTTTATTTGTAGAAATCTGAGCACTTCTAGCCTTTACTGCCTCAGAGGAAGACAGACGGTAGCCAACATTGTCAATATCCGAATGGCAGTAGCAGAGGACAGGAAACTCACCAACAGCACGTGGGTGGGATTTGGCAGTTCTCACCAGGATCTCTTGCAGCTGAAAAGAAAATATCCCAACCTGTTTGCTGCAGCCTTGGGCAGCAGCACAGGGCTCCAAGCGCAAGTTAATTTTAACAGTGGGTGTGCACTTGGTAATAAAGTTTCTGGAAATGAGCAAATTACCTTAACAAGTGGGTTGATAACACAGGGTCACCACAGTTTGAGTTGGGTTTGTATCCATCCCCACATGATGCTTCCCACAAGAGAATCCTGACCTACTTGCTATCTATATTTACAAATATAATTAGTTATAGCTTCTGGATGGGGGGAAGTGGTAAGAAGAGTCTCAGTTGTTGTTTTAATAGTGAAACAATCCAAGATTTAGCTATTTCCAAAAGAAATAAAGGAAATGCTCTTATTTTTGGAGGAACAAAATGTCCTTTTTCAAAGTTGCCTCTCAACTCTTTCAGCCATCTGACTTGGAGATAATCAGTTTATAATTAATGTTGTTAGGATTCTCCCATGTGGATAAATACTCTTGATTGACAACTTGGGTCTCTGCCTACATGTTCCTGTTAAAATGAGTAAGGTAGAGAAATTCTACTCAATGAAGTTTTTCTTGTCAAACAAAACAAAATGGAACCACCAAAGACCAAACACAGAGATACGTTCTAGGTAAAATTTGTTCTAATGTGTGAACTTTTTAAAGGTAAGTATTTAGTCACCATTCCAGTTTAAACTTCTGTAACTCTGATATAATCTTATCTGGTCCAATAACTCTGAGAGCTGAGGCATTCCTCTCCCTGCCTCTTTCAGAGAGTAAAGCTGTGTTCCAGTTTATTAGTAGATCAGGATTTTCAGAAGATGGTCAGTAAGTCTGTTTGCTAGTGATTTCTTGGCATCCTGGCAAAATCATTTAGTTTACAATTTTTTAGGCTTGCCATATTATAAAAAAGAGAAAATTCCAAGCTTAAAAGTATTACATTCTATAAATGAATTAATGAAACCATATTAAAACACTGGTTTATATTATTGTTGTTATCATTATTTTACACTTTTAGAGTACACTGAAACAGTTCAGAGGTCTATGGCCATGAATACCCCAAAATAAAGAGACTATAGATATCACAGTGGAGATGATGAAATATCTGAAAAATTTTACAAAGCTTATAGTCAGTTTCACGTGAATGGACCAGTTAGTTTGTGAGAGGATCTGTGCTAAAATAATCTATTTTTTATTTGAATTTCATACCATTAATGTCCTTTCCTTAAGTCTACTTATCTGGGGAGAAAGGAAGATTTTGAATAATTTGGTTCCTTTGGGATATTATATGACACATTTTAATGTAAGAAAGGGTACTGGTACCACTATCAGTTCAGTCGCTCAGTCGTATCTGACTCTTTGCGACCCCATGAATCGCAGCACACCAGGCCTCCCTGTCCATCACCATCTCCCGGAGTTCACTCAGACTCATGTCCATCGAGTCCGTGATGCCATCCAGCCATCTCATCCTCGGTCGTCCCCTTCTCCTCCTGCCCCCAATCCCTCCCAGCATCAGAGTCTTTTCCAATGAGTCAACTCTTTGCATGAGGTGGCCAAAGTACTGGAGTTTCAGCTTTAGCATCATTCCTTCCAAAGAAATCCCAGGGCTGATCTCCTTCAGAATGGACTGGTTGGATCTCCTTGCAGTCCAAGGGACTCTCAAAAGTCTTCTCCAACACCACACTTCAAAAGCATCAATTCTTTGGCGCTCAGCCTTCTTCATGGTCCAACGCTCACATCCATACATGACCACTGGGAAAACCATAGCCTTGACTAGACGGACCTTAGTTGGCAAAGTAATGTCTCTGCTTTTGAATATACTATCTAGGTTGGTCATAACTTTTCTTCCAAGGACTAGACGTCTTTTAATTTCATGGCTGCAATCACCATTTGCAATGATTTTGGAGCCCCCCAAAATTCTCCCCAAAAAGTCTGAAACTGTTTCCACTGTTTCCCCATCTATTTCCCATGAAGTGATGGGACCAAATGCCATGATCTTCGTTTTCTGAATGTTGAGCTTTAAGCCAACGTTTTCACTCTCCTCTTTCACTTTCATCAAGAGGCTTTTTAGCTCCTCTTCACTTTCTGCCATAAGGGTGGTGTCATCTGCATATCTGAGGTTATTTCTCCCGGCAATCTTGATTCCAGCTTGTGCTTCTTCCAGCCCAGTGTTTCTCATGATGTACTCTGCATAGAAGTTAAATAAGCAAGGTGACAATACACAGCCTTGACGTACTCCTTTTCCTATTTGGAACCAGTCTGTTGTTCCATGTCCAGTTCTAACTGCTGCTTCCTGACCTGCATACAGATTTCTCAAGAGGCAGGTCAGGTGGTCTGGTATTCCCATTTCTTTCAGAATTTTCCACAGTTTATTGTGATCCACATAGTCAAGGGCTTTGGCATAGTCAATAAAGCAGAAGTAGGTGTTTTTCTGGAACTCTCTTGCTTTTTCCATGATCCAGCGGATGTTGGCAATTTTATCTCTGCCTTTTCTAAAACCAGCTTGAACATGTGGAAGTTCACGGATCACGTACTGCTGAAGCCTGGCTTGGAGAATTTTGAGAATTACTTTACTAGCATGTGAGATGAGTGCAATTGTGCGGTAGTTTGAGCATTCTTTGGCATTGCCTTTCTTTGGGATTGGAATGAAAACTGACCTTTTCCAGTCCTGTGGCCACTGCTGAGTTCTCCAAACTTGCTGGCATATTGAGGGCAGCACTTTCACAGCATCATCTTTCAGCATCTGAATAGCTCAGCTGGAATTCCATCACCCCCACTAGCTTTGTTCGTAGTGATGCTTTCTGAGGCCCACTTGACTTCACATTCCAGGATGTCTGGCTCTAGATTAGTGATCATATCATCATGATTATCCGGGTCATGAAGATCTTTTTTGTACAGTTCTTTCGTGTATTCTTGCCACCTCTTCTTAATATCTTCTGCTTCTGTTAGGTCCAGACCATTTCTGTCCTTTATCGAGCGCATCTTTGCATGAAATGTTCCTTTGATAGCTCTAATTTTCTTGAAGAGATCTCTAGTCTTTCCCATTCTGTTCTTTTCCTCTATTTCTTTGCATTGATTGCTGAAGAAGGCTTTCTTATCTCTTCTTGCTATTCTTTGGAACTCTGCATTCAGATGCTTATATCTTTCCTTTTCTCCTTTGCTTTTCGCCTCTCTTCTTTTCACAGCTATTTGTAAGGCCTCCCCAGACAGCCATTTTGCTTTTTTGCATTTCTTTTCCATGGGGATGGTCTTGATCCCTGTCTCTTGTACAATGTCACGAACCTCATTCCATAGTTCATCAGGCACTCTATCTATGAGATCTAGGCCCTTAAATCTATTTCTCACTTCCACTGTATAATCATAAGGGATTTGATTTGGGTCATACCTGAATGGTCTAGCGGTTTTCCCTACTTTCTTCAATTTGAGTCTGAATTTGGTAATAAGGAGTTCATGATCTGAGCCACAGTTAGCTCCTGGTCTTGTTTTTGTTGACTGTATAGAGCTTCTTTATATTTGGCTGCAAAGAATATAATCAACCTGATTTTGGTGTTGACCATCTGGTGATGTCCATGTGTAGAGTCTTCTGTTATCGGTAGTGTAGTGGTTAGGAAAGCAGGTAGGCAGGCAGGCTAGGGTCTGTAGGTCAGGTGTTCGAATCCCAGGCACCACTATGGATGATTGTAAATCTAGTGGGAGTGGTTATTAGAGGAACAAACAGCGGGCACAACAGATATGGACTCACAAAGAAAGTGTCTTCATTGGGGTCCTTATGCAGCCCAGGGGTACTTCAAAACACCCTAGAGAAGGAGGATCAGCCAAAGGGCATATCACCCTGAGAACAAAGTTGGCCTTTGCTGTGAAGCAAACAATGGTGAGATTGTCCATAAGATTTGAATAAATAGGACAAGATGTGGTATTGGAGCCTTTCAAGAATGGAATAAAAGTGAATTTTTATTTGGATTCCCCTTGTTGAATAAGGAAGTCTTTGTTGGTCCAGATCTAGATTAGAGATTTTCATGGTAGTGGTGGCAATTCTTTTTTGTAAATGGGAGTGGTGGTGGTGGTTTAGTCGCTCAGTCATGTCTGACTCTTTGAGACCTCATGGACTGTAGCCCTCCAGGCTCCTCTGTCCATGGGATTTCCCAGGCAAGAATACTGGAGTGGTTGCCATTTCCTTCTCCAGGGGATCTTACCCAACCGGGGATCAAACCTGGATCTCCTGGAAGAATGGAAGAAATGATGTAGTGGGAGGTTGGCATCCAAAGGCATCACATGGCTTTATTCTTACTCTGAGTACTATTCTCTCTTTGCACCTACTCTAAGTACAGACTTCCCTTGTGGCTCAGCTGGTAAAGAATCTGACTGCAATGTGAGAGACCTAGGTTTGATCCCTGGGTTGGGAAGATCCCTGGAGAAGGGAAAGGCTACCCACTCCAGTATTCTGGCCTGGAAAATTCCATGGACTCTATAGTCCATGGGGTCGCAAAGAGTTGGGCAAGACTGAGCGACTTTGACTTTCAAGCACTCTAACTCTAAGCCCTCTTGGTCCTTGGGTTAGAGAAAAGAAAGGAGGTGGTAAGCACCTAAAGACAGATGATTACCCAGGCCATTTATCACAGAAGAGTGAGGTGGTGCTCTGCAACTGTCAGAGGACTTGCTGGGAAGAGTCGCAATCTTGCGTGAAGGTCTCATATTAACCATACCCTCATTTACAAGACCGTCTTGTATTACCCATTGCTTTGGTTCTCAAATATCAAATTCTGGTGATGATAACATTGACCAGCAGGGGGTGCCATACCCTCAAATTTCCTTTCCTGGACATTAAAGGTCACCTCAAAGGCTTTTCTGCCTCTGCAGAGAAGCGTAGACTAATTCTGAGTTCATCAAATAATTGAATTCTCATGAGTATGGCATTGCCTAGATTGGGTATTCTCCTCATGAGATGGAGGCACTAACTTTCATCCACCCTTGCTCAGTTTTGCCCTGTGAAGGTCTACCCCAGGCAACTGCTCACAAGTGTCCACATTTGGCCACAAGGGGACAGGAGAAGATCACGCGAATGGGTTAATAGGAGTCCAGTACCTTTAATGGAAACCATCTCAACATATGTCATCTGCTATGGAAAGTCAACATTAGTCTTCCCTGGTGGTTCAGACAGTAAAGAATCCACCTGCAATGCAGGAGACCTGGGTTCGATTCCTGGATGGGGAAGGTCCCCTGAGGAAGGGCATGGCAACCCACTCCAGTATTCTTGCCTGGAAAATTCCATAGACAAAGGAGCCTGGTGAGCTACAGTCCAAGGGGTCCCTCAGACCAATGGCTCAGGGAGTAACGCTTTCATTTTTCTTTTTTCAAATCAAAATCACTTAGATTTTTCTTATGTTTATTGGTTTTAAATGCCATTTAAGGAAAACAGTCTTCAACTTTAACTCATCAACCACATTTTACCTTCAGACTGCAGAATTAAGGCAAGCAGAATTGTTATCACATTTTCTAATATTCAGTTAACTTATTAACAGATGAATTTTTCAACCCTTTTCAGTTTACCTTACATTCCTTTTTATGTTCTTCAAATTCCTCAGTCTACTCTTAGGATCTCCTGGGAGACTTGGTTTGTTTGCTCCAGGCTGGTCCAGGCGCTGGTGGCTGCATGAGCCCAGCCTTTCAGAGGAGCCACCACATACTGCAGTCTTGAGCCTTGGCCAGTATGACTGCACACACCAGCAACAGTTGCCAGGGCCCCATCTGCTTCCCTATGTCCAGGCACTGAGACCCACAACCCCACAGGATCAGCAGATCCTCCTGACCTAGTGGTCCAGCCGTGATCCTGGCTCAGAGGGCAGGGCAACAGGATGGACAAGAACTGTCTGGGCTTCCAGAGCCCAAGCTCCCAAGTTAGGACCAACTGCCTCTCAATCCCTCCCTCTCCTGACCCACATAGGAACTGGAATCTGATTCAGACTTGCTTTATCCTTCAAAGCCCTCGAGGTAAAGACACAGTGGATTAGGGTTCAGCAGAGTTAGGTTCTGGACCTGGCAATGCTTGTGCGGCTTAAACAAGGCACCTGCCCTAGTTTCAGGAGAAAGACGTGGCAACCCACTCCAGTATTATTGCCTAGGGAATCCCGTGGACAGAGGAACCTGGTGGGCTGCTGTCCATAGGGTCACACAGAGTCAGACACGACTGAAACGACTTAGCATGCATGCATGCATTGGAGAAGGAAATGGCAACCCGCTCCAGTATTCTTGCCTGGAGAATCCCAGGGACAGAGGAGCCTGGTGGGCTGCCGTCTATGGGGTCGAACAGAGTAGGACACGACTGAAGCGACTTAGCAGCAGCAGCAGCCCTGGTTTCACTTATGCCTAAGCCCCTTATGTATCTCTCCGTTTTAACCTTATTAGCTCTTCCTCTCCCTGTTTGTTATCTCCCTCCAATGACATTTCTGCTCTCTCCTTCTACTACTTTCTATCCTGCCAGGCTTTTCTCCATTTTGGCTACTGCATATTCAAGAGACTCTTGGTATAACATAACAGTTCATTCCCAGTCCTAAGTGAAGTTAAACTCTAGGATACTTTAAAAGACACAGAGCTCCACCCTGCTCTCTCAGCACAGATCTGCTGGATTAGACACCAGTATTTCTAGAAAGCTCATCAGGCCATTTTTTGGTGCACAGCTGGAGTTGAGAACCACCAAAGGGAGGAAGTAGATTTCTAGAGGAATGTGGTCCTTGGAAAAGAGAGGCTTCCATTAAGTGAACATAATAAGGGTAAGGTTACTCCCCCAAGGAAGGGAAAGCTGGTAACAAGGAGAATTAAACTTCTCCACACTGATAAAAACTGGCAGAGATATATGTTTTTCTTTGATATAGTTCTTTCTTTGATGTTTTATCTTCCCTTCTCCTAGGAAGAGAGGAGGGGCAGAATAAACGTTAGGCTGAAGAAAGTGAGCTGGGAGGGCGAGGGAGACTCAGCTGAGATGGGAATCTGAGGATCACCAACATAAACACAAGTCCTGACATCTCAGCTTGGTCCCTGGCAACCAAGCTGGCAACACAGGGGAGATTTTTGGGAGCGCAGCATCTGTTTCAGACCCTGGGAAGTATCACCAAGTCACAGAAGTTCATCTCAGAAACTCTCACTCCTTCTGGTATTGCAAAACTCTTTCCCTTAGAATCCTGCCCTTCCCTAAAGTCCCCTTCTTCCAAAATGATCCCTTCCTTCTTCTACCACCAAAGAAAAATTTGTTCGTGAGACCCAATTACTGCCATGATGTATGAATCTTGATTTGACAGTTGGTTGATTAGTTTTCTTTGCCATCAAGGAGGTGCCATGGGTGTTGGTATATATAAACTCCTCCAAACTTTAGCATCTTACTGTGTGTGTCAGTTGTGTCCAATTCTTTGCATTCCCATAGATCTGTCAGGCTCCTCTGTCCATGGAATTCTCCAGGGAAGAATGCTGGAGTTGGTTGCCATTCCCTTTTCCAGGGGATCTTCCCAACCCATAGATCGAACCCAGATCGCCTGTGTTGCAGGCGGATTCTTTACTGTCTGGGCCACCAGGGAAGCCCCAGCATCTTACTAGATTTAGATAAATTAAACTATTTTAAAACCTTGATTATATGTTTATCATAGGCTAGTGTGATAACAAATAGATGCATATACATATACATATGTTTATTATTAAAGTTAGTGAGCTTCCTTGAAGGTAGGGAAGTTAAACTTCCTTAAGACATGATGTTTGAAATGCCTTCTGGAAAATGGGATCTATATAAAGATAAGAACAGGCAGGCAGTAAACATTCCAGAGAAAGCAGCAAGAACAAAAGCCCTGTAATGAGAGGAAATGGATGAAAGAAGCTGGTGGAGGTGGAGAGCAGAGAGCAAGGGGCAGGAATACATGTGATGAGGCTGGAAGGTTGGCCTGGGCTGAATACACGACAGGAAGACATTGGCTGGTTTTAAGCAAGGAGGTTGAGGTGTCATAATTAATACTTTCACTCTGAGAAGAAAATTGACTGCAAAGCAGAGATAGATTGGAGAGAATTTGGAATGAAGGAGGCAGAGCAATGGTAGCTTGGACTAGAGTCTGCTCTAGAGATCATGAGATGAAAATAGATTTTAGAAAGATTTAGAGGTAAATATGCTTCCTGACCCTCGTGGCTCAGACAGTAAAGAATCTGCCTGCAATGCAGGAGAATTGGGTTCGATTCCTGGGTTGGTAAAATCACTGCAGATGGTGACTGCAGCCATGAAATTAAAAGACGCTTACTCCTTGGAAGAAAAGTTATGAGCAACCTAGATAGCATATTCAAAAGCAGAGACATTACTTTGCCGACTAAGGTCCGTCTAATCAAGGCTATGGTTTTCCCAGTCGTCATGTATGGATGTGAGAGTTGGACTGTGAAGAAGGCTGAGCGCCGAAGAATTGATGCTTTTCAACTGTGGTGTTGGAGAAGACCCTTGAGAGTCCCTTGGACTGCAAGGAGATCCAACCAGTCCATCCTAAAGGAGATCAGCCCTGGGATTTCTTTGGAAGGAATGATGCTAAAGCTGAAACTCCAGTACTTTGGCCACCTGATGAGAAGAGTTGACTCATTGGAAAAGACTCTGATGCTGGGAGGGATTGGGGGCAGGAGGAGAAGGGGATGACCGAGGATGAGATGGCTGGATGGCATCATGGACTCGATGGACATGAGTCTGAGTGAACTCCGGGAGTTGGTGATGAACAGGGAGGCCTGGCGTGCTGCGATTCATGGGGTCACAAAGAGTCGGACACGACTGAGCAACTGAACTGAACTGAACTGAACTGAAGATCCTCTGGAGAAGGGAACTACCCACTCCAGTATTCTTGCCTGGAGAATCTCATGAACAGAGGAGCCTAGTGGGCAATGCAGTCCAAGGGGTCACAAAGAGTTGGACACGACTGAGTGCCTACCAACACAACACACTAGTGATGCATTGATTCTAAGGCATGAGAAATTATCATATGTCATGAATAACCCCCGGGTTTCTGGCTTATATATCTGGAATGATTTTGTCCAATTTTAGAGAAGAATGCAACTTAAAGAAACTTAAATCAACCTTTGCTACTCCAAAGCACCATCAAGATTACAAAGATCTATAGACTATGATGCCAATCTAGTAAGGTCACCATATGCTAAAAAAAGACAGCATTTGGGATACTCTAGTAAGTATTCCCCTGGGAAGTGCATATTTTCAAAATTAAGCAGTTAATAAGACATTCCAATTTTAAATAGCTATAAAACAAACAAGAGTAGAGACAGGGCCAAGTTTTAGGACCTGTGTAAGACCCTGGCATTTGTAATCAAATTCTGACCTTGGAAGAATAAATGTTCCAAGTGAAATCACAGACCAAATACAAATGCCCAAAGCAAACTTGACTTATGGGCTGGACTGTTTGGTATTATGAGAGTTTGTTTTTACTTAGATGTATGGAATTGAAGTCTCTTCTTGTGCTGTTGGGAAAGCTAAATTTAGGGGTTTTTTCTTAATTTATTTATTTTTAATTGAAGGATAATTACAATATTGTGCTGGTTTCAGCCATACATCATCATGGATCAGCCATAAGTAGACTTATATTCTCTCTCTCGTGAGCCTCCCTCCTACCTCCCACCCCATCCCACCCCTCTAGGTTGTCACAGAACCCCAGTTTGAGTTCCCTGAGTCATAAATTCCCACTGGTATTTATTTTGCATAAATTTAGGTTTAGTTATGCCTGGTAAATAAGATCCTGTCCAATTTCAACTTAATCTGGGGAGGGGTTGGTGAAGTCACATACTTTCTCACAGTGAGCTGTGGTTGCAGATTTTGGTGCATCTCAGGGTGCATGGCAAGGCCACATTTTTGTCCACCGAGGCCCAGATGTTTTTATACACCTTTGATTGAGTCCAAGAGAAATCAATTTCTGCTTGCTTTGATAGATTTCAAGACCTTGCTTCTGCACCTGCAGACGAGCCACTTTTTTAGCAAATCTGCAGGCTCATGGTCTTTCTTATTATTGTTTAGCCTACTTCCTTCCCAGACTGAACAATAATATAGTCCTTAAACTGCTTATGCAAAGTGAAAGACTAGGCTTTTCCTCACCAAGTTCTTTGATATTATAGCCACTATATTGTGACTATGCTAACAGGCCACTAATTCCTTTGGGTCTCTGTTTTCTCATCTGTAAAATGAAGGGGTGTTTACCTAATGTCACTGCCAACAATTCTGGGATTCTATCTGTGCTTTCCAAACTCTGTGTCTAGAATATGCAACCTAGAGTTATTGAAAAAAAATTTTAGTTATCATCTATCTATGTTAAAATGTACTTTCATGGAATGACAGAATAGTCAGAGTATTCTGAATACTAGGTATTACATCAGTTTATTGGCATAGTGTACCCCCAAACTGATAAAAATACTCAGATGTAATATGTTTTCACACACAGAGAGAGATTCCTGATCTCATCATAGATCTACTGAATCAGAATCTCTAGGGAAACAGAAATAGGAATCCATATTGTTCCTGTGACTAAATACATAAAATAGTCATTTTATAAGGCTGTACTTTCTTAGTGCAAGTTGGTATAAGGCTTGATAATTTCAGTAACGTTTATCTCTAAACTGCATCATCATTTCTGCTTCTGGGTTTGTTCTCATGTCCTTCCTGTTCTGAAACTTCTTTTCCTTCTTCACAGCATCTAATCCACCAGTCAAAATCTTGACAGAGTCTTACCGCTTGAGTAAGTAATAGCTCTGTGCAAGTATTTGGGCCAGGCACTGTGCTAAGTATCACTTCTGGCAATTGTCATGATAACTCATAAAGAAGCTACTAATCTTACCCCCTTTGTACAACTGAGAACCTGGAAGCTTAGAAAAGTGAGACAGCCTAACCATCAATCTGCAAGTAAGTGGCAGACATGGGTCTGAACATTTTGTCACATTTATCTGTCACCCACTCCATAGACCACTCTCCTTGCTCAGTGAACAACAAAGCTCCCAAGCATCTTAATTCCCCTGAAACGTGCAGTCTGAACCCCACAAATGAGCACTTATTTATAGGTTTTACTATTCTCTCTCAGGGGCTTCCCGGGTGGCTCAGTGTATAAGGAATTTGCCTGCAATGCAGGAGACGCATGTTCGATCCCTGGGTCAGGAAGATCCACTTGAGGATGGCATGGCAACCCACTCCAGCATTCTTGCTTGGAGAATCCTTGGGACAGAGGAGCTCAGAGGGTGACAGTTCATGGGGTCGCGAAAGAGTCAGATACGACAGCACGTATGCATGCGTTCTTTCCTAGAGGTCTCCTATCTACCCAACTAGACTTCAAATCCAGCAAAAACAGGGGTCCTTTTCTATAAACCCACATGGGAGACTCAGCTAGTATTTGTCAATCGATTCGACGTGAATAAAACACGAAAATTATGCAAGATGGTTTTAATGTTTAACTATAAAATAATATCAAGCAACAAAAGGAAATATCACATTCAGCTTTAACCTTTGTTCTAGAATTTCCTCGATGAGTAGGAAGGGTAGGTAGGGAAGAGTTGGAATGGTGGAACTCTCCACTGAAAGAGAACCATTTCCAAAAACCACATTTAGGTTCTTAGAGAACTTGGCCCATGCCCCTGGGACCACTATACTCTCTCTATGGGATTGTGCTGACCCAGAAAATACGAACAGTTTGGTCTTGTAAAATCTTTCTTGGTTCAAATCAATTCCATTTGGACAGAGCATTATGACTTCTTTTATAGAAATTATACCTTCAGATGTCAGACTCCTAATCTTCTAGCAGAGATTTGGGGTGAATAAATTGGGTGACATGATGCAGTCAGGATTTTGAATTAGGTCATTTTATATAATGGATGAAGTAGAATGTGTTTTCCTCTGTCTAAGGAACAAAAACTTTTTATTTTTTTCCCACTTTTGGTACTTAACATACTGGCTTCAACATTAGTAGCTAAAGATACATTTAGAAAAACATTTTAAAATGACTTTTGACCTAAAGGGAATGCTATTTGAGGGCATTTAAATTCTCTTAAGTGAAAACTAAGATATTTGCCAGAGTAAATGTGTACACTGCATTATTGGGAGACTTCTGCTAATGGTGAAGTGTGAGTCTCTTGTCTGTTCTTTTCTTACTATATCTTATAATTTATCTCAGCATACACTATGAGATTTCTTTAAAAAGTTGTAATGTATGTTACCAATTTTTCCACCCAAATGTTTTGAGAATTTAAAGTCACCCAGGAAACTCTTGGTTCACACAGTTCTTTGAGTATTGCCTAAATAAGTTGGGGAAAGCTAGGATGCTAAAATAGATGATGATTATTATGGATTTAAAAATTAATGACTGGTGAATTTCTCTGAATCTCTACAGTGACTTAAATTGAAAAAGTATCTTTTTTCTCAAGGGTAAAAATAGATTGTGAATTATGTGGGATTTGAATATTATTAATTTCATTGTCAACAGTTACAACTCTTGGCAGTAAACATGTAGAAAAGACAATAATCCAGATTTCTTAAGTTCTTACAGAACTTTGGTTTGGGAAGTTAGAGCTCCTATGAAGTGGAAGATCTGTTCAAAGGAGTTACTCCAAATATAATTTAGGAAGCTTGTCTTGTCTCTAGAGCATGAAATACATATATTTAGTTAGATCCCATCAATTTTTCAAAATGTCTGTTAGAAATTGCATTTAATTTCCCCAAAGTCCCATCATTATAGTCTTGAATTTTCATGCTGTTATTGCTGTCAATTGCCAGATGCTCTCTGGGGTCCTACTGTAGGAATTTAAACTCAAGGATTGGCTCCAGTCCTTATTTGCTTCTGCCCAGCTTTAAGATTCTAGACTGCACTTATTCTCTGAGTGCCTATTATGTACAGGGCATGGTTCGTGTTAAAGACTCCAAAATATTTTGGAACAATGAACTCAGAGAATTATCAGAGGGGTGCCCATTTTAATTTTATGTATATTCGGTTTGGTATAATAAGTGATTTAAAAAATTACCTATATTCTGTCAACCCAGAGTATGTACTTGAGTAGTCACCCTAGCAGGAGACACTGTTTTTCTCAAGATAGTGTCATTGCTAAAAAAAATTTTTTTAAGATCTTATTTGAAATTGACCTACAGTCAGTTTGAACTCAGAGGAATAAAACACTCTGCTTCATGTCTCAGATCAAAATGGAACCCTACAGCTTGATTATCCACTTTATTCTTCTGGCTTGGAGCTAAGTACCTTTTCATTGTTTTCAAAACTCATCCAAAGGAAAGAATGTATCACTCTTAAGGGTAGTACAAAGAGCAAGCAAAGTGTCCATAGACAATTCAAAGAAGTAGTTTCTCAAAATTTACCTGGTGCGTGGCTAAGTACAGGTCTAGTATCAGGGATTCATCTCCCAAAAGAATTCTTTGAAAGACTTCATGTCCACTTGGTATTTTTTTTTCTTTTGAAGCCAGACACAGTATTTTATACTCATTGTCATGCATATAATTTCCTTTTGCTATCATTTCTCAATTCAGATACATTTCTGAGAATAGTTTTGATCTGTTTGATTTTTAAGAGTATCACACTGTGCCTATATCCTATGCTCTACAATGTGAAAGAAGGGGAATGACAGAGGATGAGGGGGTTGGATAGCATCACCAACTCAATGGACATGAGTTTGAGCAAACTCCTGGAGACTGTGAAAGATAGGGAAGCCTGGTGAGCTCCAGTCCATGGGGTCACCAAGAGTCAGACACGACTTAGCAACTGAACAACCACAATGATGTGAAACATGGGTTATAGCTTCTATCTTTCTTTGAAAGTCAAGTTCTTGAGGTAGGTTGCAATCCTACAAGCAAAGAATAATTAATACAAAGGCCCTGCTGAAACATGAACTCAGGAATGTGACCTTTGGTAGATGTCTGAATCATGCTTTAACATGTCAGGATTAACCTTTGAAGCACTGGATTGGAGACCCATCATAGAATTTGATTAGTGCAAAATTTCTTAGTGATCATTTAGTTAGCTCTCTGTATTCTTTTAGATGAAAAAAAAAAATGATGTCTTAAGTTTACCTGACTTTTCTAAGATCACAGAAGTAATTTTCAGTCCTCAGAACTCCTAACGCCTCAACCCTTCAACCTCATAGTGTTAGTCGCTCAGTCGTGTCTGACTCTTTGCAACCCCATGGACTGCAGCCTGCCAAGCTCCTCTGTCCATGGAATTTTCCAGACTTCAGCATAATACAGTTGCTCTATCTAAACTGCCCCAATACTTTGTTTTCCCAGAGTGAATGATCTTCAACACCATGTATTCATGATTCCTTAGCAGTCTCCTTCTATATAATTTATCATTGTTTATATATATAAATAAATAAATGAATATATCTCACATATTTTAATCTATAAATAGCTTGATTTCTACATAATGTGTATCTTTGACTTTGCATTTCTTTGAAAAAAATTTTATTGGAGTATAGTCACTTTATTATACAATGCTGTGTTCCTTTCTGCTGTACTGCAAAATGTATTAGTTACATGTATATGTATATCCCTCCTCCTTGAATTTCCTTCCCATTTAGGTCACTGCACAGCATTGAGTAGAGTTCCCTGTGCTATACAGTAAGTTTTCACTAGTTATGTATTTTATACATAGTAGTGTATAATTTTGTCTTTTCCTTTCTGATATTATCTGCCCTGTTAGTCAAAGTTTCCTTCTATATCATATATGGAGTAAAAATTTTGTTCAAGGATTTGCATATATACAAGAATTTTGTCTCTTCAATGTCATCTGTTTAAATCAGATGAACTCCTTTTCATCCTTCATACCTCAGAATAAGTGTCTCATCACTGGGGATTCTTCTCCAATCTCTCAAGCCAGGTGAGGTGCACCTATTATTAAACTCTGTTATTGGACACCTGCACTCCTTCTTTATAACTCTCAATGTATCAGAATGAATTATTCATACCAGACTTCCTCAGTAGACTCCAGGCTCCATGAAGATGGAGCCCTCTTCTAGCTTAGATTCTGACATTTCTCCAGCACATATGGTGCACATGGTAAGCACTTATTCTGGCCGGTACTCTGGGTCGCAAGCTATAGAAATGCAATTCACACCAACCTATTCAAGAAAAGGCATCAGTGGATCGTGTAACTGGTGAATCTAGAACTAGAAATGGGTGGTTTCACCCTAGCCATGTCTCTGGACTCAGACTTTGTCCTTTGGCTTCTCTTTTGGTTGATTTTGCTCTTAGTCGTGTTCTGCCTTTGTAGGGGCCAAGATGACTCTGGTTGTTGCAGGCTTATCTGATCCTCAGTACTCCATGTCTTAGAAAGAGATCATTTCAGCAAATATCACAGCTAGGGTTTTCATGGGTCTGCTTGGGTCAAGTGCCATTTATGGGTTCACAGTCATAACTGAGGATTGCAGCAGTCTGCCTTACTTGGAGTCAGGGGACCTTCCAGAACCTAGGAGCAGAGGTCAACTCCATTCAACTCATAAGGATTCAGAGTAGGGTGAGGATGGTTCACAAAGAGAGAAAAGAGATTCTTGAATCACAAAAGTGTGAATGGTTGCTAAGCAAGCAGAAACATTGATAACAATAACAATGTGCTGTGTGTTCAGTTGCTTCAGTCATGTCTGACTTTTTTTTTTTACTGTCTGACTCTTTGAGACCATATGAACAGTAGCCCACCAGGCTCCTCTGTCTGTGGGATTCTCCAGGCAAGAATACTAGAGTGGGTTGCCATGCCCTTCTCCAGGGGATCTTCCCAACCCAGCCAGGCTGGTTCTTTACCACTAGCACCACCTGGGAAGCCAATAGTAATACTGGTACTAATAGTTATTTTTTATTAAGTGCTTTATGTGGATTTACTAATTTAAGATCTCCACTAATATGATCTGAAAATTGTTGTTGAGGGAGTAAATGAACGGAAACAAGATTTAATGTCTGGAACTTATGTTTCATACCTATGACGTACTGGTGATTTTATGATTATTACTATTCTTAACATTACCATTATTGTTACCATTGACTTCTAAAAACTTTGCAAACTAAATTCCTGTACAGTTGTAAGTTGTTAAGAGATTAAAAATCTTTTATTAAAAAGTCATTTGAAGACCAAAATCCTTGTAATTGTCTCTTGCGCTTTATGTTTAAAAAACTTTGTACATGTCTTTGTTTGCATCTTGCAATTTGCATCTCATTTCTGTCTTTTATTTTCTGATTTTAACCCAATTACCTGCTATCTCTTTGTGCTCTCTTGGGTAAGCTGGGCAAGTTTCTTTTTGTGATTTTAATTTGTAATTTGAGTGTTTGCATAGTCAACTCGGCTTCTTCTTGCTCCTTCTCTATTTATTTCAACCCTTGTGGTTTTTCTATTGTTCCTTTGAGGAAACATTCAGCATTACTAGATGACTTTTCTGTTTAAAGTCTGGTCCAAAGAGATTTTGCTATTTTACAAAGCCTATTCATCTTGGCTTTCATTTTGTTATTAGTTTTCCTATTTTCATTTCCTCCATATTTTGCTTAAGTATTCTAAATTCCACACTAAGAACTTCCTGTTTTTCCATTGAGTTTTAAACTTTTGCAAGGAAATTTAGCTTTTAAAAAGTTCTTAAGCTGGGGTTGTGAACTCCCTGAGACTGTGCAAACTTCTCTGTAAGTGAGCTTAGACACATTCTTCAGGTGAAAAGTTCTAGTGCTCATCAGAGTTCAAAGTTATCACCCATAAAGCTTTCAGAACTGTGGTCCCCTCACCACAATACTGCTGATAATTTGAACTGATCCTTCCTTCTCCCCCAAAAGGTAAGGGCTATGGCTTTTCTTCATGATTGTGTCTTGACTTTTGGCTCAATTCTGTATGTAGGCTGGGAAGGTGATCAGTAGAAGGGAGCTCAGACTGTCTTGAGTCAAAGAACCAACTTCTCAGCAGGAAACAGTCTTTGAAGACTCCTCGTCTTGCCTGGAGAATCCCAGGGACAGGGGAGCCTGGTGAGCTGCCGTCTGTGGGGTCGCACAGAGTCGGACACGACTGAAGTGACTTAGCAGCAGCAGCAGCAGCTGATACTTGTAAGCCCCCGTCAGGATGCAATCCCTCTCTTCCACCGTGCTTTAATCTGAGAAGTAACACCCACTCTGTTTCCGTACTTCCCCCCTCCCCTTTGGGATGTCAGTGACACATTATATATGTTGTCTTCCCCTGTCCTTTGCTCATGCAGAACTCAGCTCTCTGTTAATTCTTATACTTAAATATGTACTTTTGTATTGAACTTAGATGTACAAAAGCCACATCAGCAGTGACCTCTTGTTTTTTCTTCTTTATGTTCATAATATTTTTTTAACACAAATGATGTCATTATGTTTGGGTGATGCTCTATGCAAAAGCAAGCATTTTTAGTCCCTCCTGTGTGTGTGTCAGGCTGCCAGCACTGAGACCCCCTCTTCCTCCCTCACTATTTACCCACCCTACTAGGCATCTTTTACCCTGTCCATCGCTGGCAGAACAGATGGGCTGAGATGTGGGCTGAGGCATGCAATCTTTTCCAAGGCTAGATCCAGGTGAGGAGCATTGCCACAACCTTTCCATGAAGGAGTAAACCACGCTAAGTTTCAAACACAACAGACTACTCATAAACACCAAGTTTTAGGATCAGAGGTGAGATGGAGGTCAATATTACAACCCTAAGTGTTCAGAAGCAGACAAAGAAGGAGTCAAAGGGTTAGGAACAGGGTATAATGGACCAGAAGTATGGAGATGTATGGCTAGAATAGGCTGGATTAAAAAGTAAGAGGCAAGAATGAAAAGCCCTGTGATTCTTCCATATAATCTAAGCTTTCCTCTGCATCATTACTGAGGGTGAGTGATTTGCTAATATATACTCTGTGTGTGTGCATAACCCATGTGTAGTGATGTAGCTAGGAATGAGATTAATATATGCATATTGCTGGCCAATATCATTGGGCCAACAAACCAAACATAAACTGATCTTTACTGATTAAATATTATGGAAACACATTCCTTAAAAATGTGCTTTTTTGTAACCTCGGTCCTTCAGAGATAACCACTGTTAACAGATTGGAATCTATTTGTCCAGAGTCTTTCTGTGCATATGTTAAAATAAATGTAATGTGCTGTACCCACGCACATGCATTTCATACAGAAATGAGTCTATCCATAATCCTGTTCTGTAGCTTGTTTATTCAGTTACCAAGCATCTTAAGTATCATCATTTTAAAAATAAATCTTGAAAATAGAATATATGGATATTGCCTGAAAACTGTACTGAAGAGAACTGGATCTGATTAGAGCTCAAAAGAAACACCAGGGAGAAATTAAAAAGACACTAATGATAAGTCTGAGACCACTTACTAGGATCAATTATTTCATTTTTCAAAAAGTAAACCTAATGCTGGTACAGGATTAGAGATCATCTGCCCTTGATAACTGCGGTGATAGCCAGCTGACATCTGACGAGTCACGATGTTGCTTTGAAGCCCACTTGCGTCACAGTCCCAAGGGGTTCCATTTGTATGTTATTTTTAAGTATTTTGAAGAACAGAGTTCAATTAGAGCAGAAAGTATGAGAGAGGGTGGAATAAATATTAGACTAAAGGCTGAAATTCTGCTAAGTTCGACTGTACACGCTTAAAATTTTGCTATCGTTGCCCTTGAAATCTAATCTTTAAAACTAGTTGTGATTATGAAAATATTCACATTTTATGAGATTAGTTTAACAGATTATACTGGGGCCATCGAGGTTGAGACCATGTGGGTAAAAATTAAAAATTGAAATCTCTATCTCCTATCTGCCAGCCAGGTGCTCTTTTTGGTTAAACATTTATTGTTTTGAAATAATTACAAATTTACCCCTCAAAAGTTGCAGAAATAGTACAGTGCCTGTGTACCCATTAACCAGCCTTCTCTGATGGTAACTAGCATCTTACATAACAACCATATATTATTAAGGGATTTCCCTGGTGGACCAGTCGCTAGGATTTTGCCTTCCAATGCAGAAGGTGCAGGTTTGATCACTGGTAGCTCAGATGGTAAAGCGTCTGCCTACAATGTGGGAGACCCGGGTTCGATCCCTGGGTTTGGAAGATCCCCTGGAGAAGGAAATGGCAACCCCCTCCAGGACTCTTGCCTGGAAAATCCCATGGACTGAGGAGCCTGGTAGGCTACAGTCCATGAGGTTGCAAAGATTCAGACACGACTGAGCGACTTCACTTATGGAGTTAAGATCACATATGGCTCATGGTCAAAAAACCAAAACACAAAATAAAAACAATATTGTAACAAATTCAGTAAAGACTTTAAAAAACGATCCACATAAAAAACTTTAATAAAAAAAATGAAAACACACAATACGTTAGCAAAACCAGGAAACTGACATTAGAACAATACAACTAACTAGACTATAGATGTTACTTATATTTCACCAACTTTTGAATGTAATTATTATTTTCTTGGGGGAAGTGTATGTATATGACATTTTATTCCATGTACTGATTTGTATAACCACCACAGCAATCAAGGTACAGAATTGATAGGGAACTCCTGGTGTTACCTCTGTCTAGCCATACCTTTCCTTCCTTCTAGAAATGCTGGCAACCCTGATTGATTCTCCATTTCCATAATATTCCCTTTCCACCATCCCTTACTACCTTGCAGTCAATATCTTTGGGGGCAGATATTCTCTGAAATGCCCATCTGGTCCTTTTCAGTCTTCCCCCTTTGAGGCATATAGTTCTTTGATCCAATCAACATAAAGATCCCTGGTTATCAGTGACTGATACTGCAAGGAGTATAAAGTAAGCTGTGTTTAGTCTAATGTCAATGAGAATCCAACTTAACTCACTTCACCCATTTATTTCTGAGGATACTGCAATTAATTACCACTAAAGTAATGTTCAAAATTCTCCAAGCCAGGCTTCAGTAACACATGAACTGTGAACTTCCAAATGTTCAAGCTGGTTTTAGAAAAGGCAGAGGAACCAGAGATTAAACTGCTTACATCTGCTGGATCATGGAAAAAGCAAGAGAGTTCCAGAAAAACATCTACTTCTGCTTTATTGACTATGCCAAAGCCTTTGATTGTGTGGATCACAACAAACTGGAAAATTCTGAGAGAGAAGGGAATACTAGACCACCTGACCTGCCTCTTGAGAAATCTGTATGCAGATCAGGAAGCAACAGTTAGAACTGGACATGGAACAACAGACTGGTTCCAAAGAGGAAAAGGAGTACGTCAAGGCTGTATATTGTCACCCTGCTTATTTAACGTCTATGCAGAGTACATCATGAGAAACGCTGGGCTGGAAAAAGCACAAGCTGGAATCAAGATTGCTGGGAGAAATAACAACAACCTCAGATATGCAGATGACACCACCCTTATGGTAGAAAGTGAAGAGGAACTAAAAAGCCTCTTGATGAAAGTGAAAGAGGAGAGTGAAAAAGTTGGCTTAAAGCTCAACATTCAGAAAACGAAGATCCTGGCATCCGATCCCATCACTTCATGGGAAATAGATGGGGAAACAGTGGAAACAGTGCCAGACTTTCTTTTTTTGGGATCCAAAATCACTGCAGATGGTGACTGCAGCCATGAAATTAAAAGACGCTTACTCCTTGGAAGAAAAGTTATGACCAACCTAGATAGTATATTCAAAAGCAGAGAGATTACTTTGCCGACTAAGGTCCGTCTAGTCAAGGCTATGGTTTTTCCTGTGGTCATGTATGGATGTGAGAGTTGGACCATGAAGAAGGCTGAGCACCGAAGAATTGATGCTTTTGAAGTGTGGTGTTGGAGAAGACTCTTGAGAGTCCCTTAGACTGCAAGGAGATCCAACCAGTCCATTCTGAAGGAGATCAGCCCTGGGATTTCTTTGGAAGGAATGATGCTAAAGCTGAAGCTCCAGTACTTTGGCCACCTCATGTGAAGAGTTGACTCATTGGAAAAGACTCTGATCCTGGGAGGGATTGGGGGCAGGAGGAGAAGGGAACAACAGAGGATGAGATGGCTGGATGGCATCACTGACTCGATGGATGTGAGTCTGAGTGAACTCCGGGAGATGGTGATGGACAGGGAGGCCTGGCGTGCTGTGATTCATGGGGTCACAAAGAGTCGGACACGACTGAGCAACTGAACTGAACTGAATGCATAGTAACTCTGATCTTCACCTGATGTTCTCCCTATGGGTGTCTTCATGTCATATTTTTTTTGTATGTATTTATCTGTGTCTAAAATTCCCCTTTTTATAAGGACACCTATCATTTTGGATTAGGGTCCTCTCTAATCCAGTTTCTACCAGTGGAGGAAGCTAGGTGATGGTCACATAAGCTGTCTCTGCAATATTTTTGTGAATTTATAATTATTTAAGAATAATACATGTTTAACCTAAAAGAGAGCTTGACTGGGAGAAAGGAGATAGAGATTTCAATTATTTAATTTTTACTCACAAAGTCTCAATTTTTTACTTAAATGGCCCCAGTATAATCATCTGTTAAACTAATCTCATAAAATGTGGATATTTTCATGACCACAGCTAGTTTTAACTTGACCTCATTTTAACTTGATTACCTCTGTAAAAATTTTATGTCCAAATAAGGTTGAATTCTGAGATATTGAAGGTTAAGACTTTTTTTGTGGGACTTTTTTTTCTGACCCATAACAATCAGCATTCAAGAATCATGACCAGGATATTTTGGCAAACAGAGTACAAGGAAAATAAATTAGACATGATAGTAGAAAAGTGGGGCACTGTGGAAGAGAATGCTTCCTGATTTATTAAATTAATAAATTCTGAATCTTCAGGATGTGACCTGAAAAGAGATGCTCCATGCTCCAAAGGGCAGACATGGCAGCCTTGACTTGGACCCTTAACTGCCCCCTTCCGCCTAGTAGTGACTCTGCATGATCACTCCAGGAAACCAGTGCTCTGTTGGTCAGATCTCTGTCCCAAATCTGAATGTAGTTAAAGTACACTCAGAGCAGCCTTTATATATACCAAGGGGAAAAGGAAAGAAAGAAATCCAGAAGTTTACAAAAGAAAGTGAAACTTGCTTAGTTGTGTCTGACTCTTTGTGATCCGATGGATAGTCCATGGAATTCTCCAGGCCATACTGGTGTGGTGGTGGTTAGCTATTCCCTTCTCCAGGGGATCTTCCCAACCCAGGAATCAAAGCAGGGTCTCTGGCATTGCAGGCAGATTCTTTACCAGCTGAGCTACCAGAGAAGTTTACAGATGAAGGTTAAATGCTGCATGTTTTTAAAAGAATAACTTTCAGATCCTATGCTGCTGTATCTCTTGCAACAGAAACAAGTATGCTAAGAGGACTGCAGAGAGGTGATCTTTCTTACAATTGTACGTGACCATGATGGTGTCATGATGTCTAAGTGATGGCTTCCAGATGACCTGTTCTGCACTCTGTCTTAAGATGTTTTTATAAACTGAATGTTTGTGCTGCTCCTTCTCAAAATTCATATGTTGAAGCTCTAACTCCCAATATGGTTGTATTTGGAGTGCTAAGTGCTAAGTCACTTCAGTTGTGTCCGACTCTCTGAAACTCAGTGGACTGTAGCCTGCCAGGCTCCCTGGAATCCTCCAGGCAAGAATACCAGGGTGATTGCCATGCTCTCCTCCAGGGGATCTTCTCAACCCTGGTATTGAACCTGCATCTCTTATGTCTCCTGCATCAGCAGACTGGTTCTTTACCACTAGATCCACCTGGGAAGCGTGTGTATTTGGAGACCAGGTCTCAAAGGCAATAATTAAGGTTAAATAAGGCGTGCCCAACATAATTTAGTCATGTCTGATTTTTGTGACCCATGGACTGTATAGTCCACCAGCCTCCTTTACCCATGGCAGGATTGGCACAGTTTATCTGGTGCTCATCTCCTAGCCTCTCTATCTAGAGGTGCCATCCTCACAGCCTTTACCTGGGAACTCCCACCCATATGTTGATACCTGCATGGAGAAATCCAGGAAAGACCCCCTCCCTACAGCTCACTTCGATTCTATCTAAGTTCTTGTTTCTGTTAGGAGAGATACACCTCTTTCCAATTAACATTGAGACTGATCTCACCCTTCCAATGAGTGGTCCCCTCCCTAGAAGAGGTCCAAGAAAATGAGAGTTCTTTATGCTTATTTGATCAGTTGTGTCCGACTTTTTGTGACCTCATGGACTGTAGCCCTCCAGGCTCCTCTTGTCTGTGGGATTCTCTAGGCAAGAATACTGGAGTAGGTTGCCACGGCCCTCTCCAGGGGATCTTCCCAACCCAGGAATCAAACCCAGGTCTCCCACATTGCGGGCAGACTCTTTACCATCTGAGCCACCAGGGAAGCCCAAGAATACTGGAGTGAGTAGCCTCTCCCTTCTCCAGGGGTTCTTCCTGACCCAGGAATTGAACCAGGGTCTCCTGCATTCCAGGCGGATGCTTTACCAGCTGAGCTACCTATACGTCTACAGTAAATGTAAGCCTACCCAGAAAAGCTTGAATGCTTAAAATAAAAATGGAAGGCCTGGTTTTCCAATAGGATGAGCCAACTTTCTGTTTCTTTATTTAAGCTAATTTGTTTTAAGTTAGAATAATTGCTGGACTATAGACCAATAGATCATAGATTTATAAGAGATGCCACATCATTTGGGACACTATCTAGAGGCAATAGTCAGTGAAGACTGGAGAACTTTTAAAATAATTTTTTTAAAACCAGCTTTGAATATGAGAGATTGCTTTTGTATTTTCTGTTTCCCAGTGTTTTCTAACTTTGCATGTTTCCCTTTTGCTAGATTTAAAATAAAGCAAAATATTAAATAATACCAAAAATAAAAACTAGAAGTCTAAGCTAAACAGTTTTTTTTTTTTTTTTTAAATCACACTTCTAAAAGGCATTAAGTGGAAGAAGGGGATGGCAAATAAAACTTACTGATCATGTTATCTATAATTTACTAACTTCTCATTTTGACACAAGCACTGTTCTAAGTATTTTGTGTGAATATGCTTGTTTCATCATATAATCAGGAAATCTTAAAAATAGGAGGTAGTATTAAAAAATTTATAACATTTTAAGAGTTTTACAGAAAAGTGGGTTTTGTGTGCAAAGTAGGTGGCTGAGAGTATCACATAGATATAAAATTGGGGAAGAATAAAGACTTATAGAACATTTAGAGGATAATGTAAATTCATTTGAACAACCCTCATATGCAGGAAATTTAATAGAAAATGTGAACATAAAGATAACATTTTTAGCTCTTTTGATGTACTGGGTCTCAGAAGAGGGAAGGTTATGAAATGGAAAACTTGTGAACCTTGATACAATCAGAAAAAATAACAGCTCTTTTAGGAGATTAGGGAAATAAAAGCTTTTTGAGGAATGCCATAGATTCAGGGGTATGTCCCTGAGACTGGGATCCCTAACTGAGGCTGTCTCACCCAGCAGGTCACGCTGTTCTAATTCAGCCTGGTGAGCTGCCAAAGATGCTACATGCAAGGACAGCTGTCTGTTAGGTGAGGGGATGGGTGTGTTTTATAACTTCTATCAATTTTTTAGAAAGCTTTTTAATTTGAACTAATATAGACTTATAGGGAGATGCCAAAAGATGTACAGAGAAGTCCCACGTATCCTTCATCCAGGTTTCTCCAATGTTACCATCTTTAGGATGGTACGGCATCAAAAACTGACATCAGCAGAATACAGTGAGCTAGACAACAGATTGCATTTGGATTTAACCAGTTTTATATGCACTTTTTTGGGGGATTGACATCTGCAAATTGAAAATACTCAATATTGAGTTCCTCAAATCTTCATGGGCAATGTCTCCAATACTTGCCTGCTCTCCTCCTCTCTCCTTCCTTCCCTCATTCTCTACTTCCCTCCTTGGCTTCCATCCCTCCACATGAGAACCAATTTAGTACCAGGCACTGTGCTCTGTGTTGAAAAGATTGGTGAAGGCAGACAGTCCTGGCAGGTCCTTCCTTCATTGCCCCCATACCCCATTACTCCATCCCCACGAGCCCCCTCCCGCATCCTCATTCAGACTCTTACTAGGATTTCTGATGGGTTTTCCATCCTTTTGTCTCCTGCAACCTGGTCATTCTTACATACAGATCCAGATGAATCCTCCTAAAACAGTTCTTATCTATTGCTTCTTTTTCTAAAGTACTAAAATGCTTCATCACCAACAGAATTATTGTACTGCATATTTGAAAGTCACTAAGAGAGTAAATCTTAAAAGTTATCATCACAAGGAAAAGAAAATTTTGTAACTATGTGTGGTGACAGATGTTAACCAGACTAATTTTAGTGATCATTTCCTTCCTTATATATATATATATCAAATCATTATGTTGTACACCTGAAGTTGAAACATATAATATATATGTCAACTTCACCTCAATAAAAATGCTAAAATATAAAAATAAATCTAAGAATCTTGAAATCATATAGACTATATTCTCTGACAACTAATTAAGAAATACATATAAAGAAATTTTTTTTAAAAAGTGAAAGCCATTCAGTCATGTCCGACTTTTTGTGACCCCCTGGCCTATACAGTCCATGGAATTCTCCAGGTCAGAATACTGGAATGGGTAGCCTTTCCCTTCTCCAGGGGATCTTCCCAACCAAGGGATCAAACCCAGGTCTCCTGCATTGCAGGCGGATTCTTTACCAGTTGAGCCATAGGGAAGCCCATTTAAACAACAACAACAACAACAGAATTAGCTAGAACAGTATGTGTTCAGTCCTCATTATGGAACTTACCTTCTAGGCTAACTCTACGAAGTGCTATTTTTGATCCTCCCTGCATGTTTTTCCCTCCTGTAACTGTAGACAGTATATTAAAAGACAGAGACGTCACTTTGTCAACAAAGGTCTGTCTAGTCAAAGCTATGGCTTTTCCAGTATTCATATATGGATGTGAGAGTTGGACCATAAAGAAGGCTGAGAACTGAAGAATTGATGCTTTTGAACTGTGGTGTTGGAGAAGACCCTTGAGAGTCCTTTGGACTGCAAGCAGATCAAACCAGTCAATCCTAAAGGAGATCAGCCCTGAATGTTCATTGGAAGGACTGATGCTGAAGCTGAAGCTCCAATATTTTGGCGACCTGATGGGAACAACAAACTCAGTGGGGAAGACCCTGATGCTGGGAAAGGTTAAGGGGAAGTGGACAAGGGGGCAACAGAGGATAAGATGGTTGGATGGCATCACCAACTCAATGGACATGAGTTTGAGCAAACTCTGGGAGATAGCGAAGGACAGGGAAGCCTGGCGTACTACAGTGTATGGAGTTGCAGAGTTGGACACAGCTTAGTGACTGAAAAACAGCAATAACAAATTGTAACCCTCTTGAATGACACCTCTTTCATGAAATTTCTCTAAGCAGATGCAACTTTTCCTTTCTCTCAGTGCCCCCGGCCAAGTATTCTGTTTATATTCTCTAACTTGTTTGGTGTCACATGGTTACATTCCTGCTTCTAGATCATACTCTCCTCCTTCAGGATGGAGCTTCAACATCATTCTTTTTTCAGTTTTTCATTAATCTCTAGAGAAGAAACATCGATTTGTGGGGCTTCCCTGGTAGCTCAGATGGTGAAGAATCTGCCCACAGTTTGGGAGACCCAGGTTCCATCCCTGGGTCAGGAAGATCCCCTGGTGAAGGAAATGGCAACCCACTCCAGTATTCTTGCTTGGAAAATCCCATGGACAGAGGAGCCTGACAGGCTACAGTCCATGGGGTTGCTGAGTTGGATATGACTGAGTGACTTCACTCTTTCTAGAGAAGACACATAGTTTTGTAGTCAACATATTACTGAGTCCAACCTCGTACTGCTCGTCCCATGACAGGCCAGTAAACTGAGGGAGACAAGTTGTTGGGGTAAGGAATAGTGAGTGATTTTATTTGGAAAGCCAGAAGACCAAAAAGGTGGTCTAGTGACTCAAGAACCATCTTGCTGGAGTTTCGGTACTAGTTTCTTTTATAGAACATGATATGGGGAAAGTAGGGAGGCAAAGTAAAAAAGGTGATAAATTTGGAGGGGGTATGTTAATTTCTTCCTTCCTGCAGGCATTCATAAGTGAGCCTGGTCAGGGTCTTTCCTATTAGCTGAACAAAGGCATTTTAGCTTAACTAATTCAGACATAGGAGGCAGGGTTTCCAGTGATGGGCCATTATAGGCAACATTTCTTTAGTGATTAACTTGTAGCAAAAGCAATAGAATATAAAGGTTAGAGTAAAAAAGTAAAGAAACCGATCCAATATGGACTCAGATTTGTTGTTCCCTATTATTAATAGAAAGACAGATCTTCACAACTCCCCCTCTTCTCAGCCTCTGCCACTTGTTATCTTTGTACCCTGTAGCCCTACAAGGAGGCTGCTATGAGTTCCAAGTCTTTTGGAGCTGATGTGCCTATGTCCTGGGGCCTGGCACAGGAAATATTTGTAAAAGTAAATCTTCAAGGGTGGAGAAAACTGTCTTTCTAAACAAAAAAGAAATAGGTTTTATAAATATGACTGTCTTTCAATGAATTCAAGATGCCCAGTTAATGATCTTTCTTAACACCCTAAAACCAGTCTGAACCAGTCAAGTTCAGAATCCCCTGAGATTAGAGTCATTTTGAGAATGTTGTTACCGCTAACTCTTGACAACACATGCTGAGAATAACAAGGTCAGGGTATGGGGCAGAAACTCCCAACTCCTTCTCACGCACGCTTTGTTTCCTAGGGTCTGAAATAGCTGCACTGCTCAGATTTGCTTCCTGCCCCCTCTCCCCTCTATAGTTGATGTTCAGTCCCTAAAATTCTTTGCAACCCCTTGGGCTGCAGCATGCCAAATATCTCCTGGAGTTTGCTCAAATTCATGTCCACTGAGTCGGTGATGGCCCCCAACAACCTCATCTTCTGGCGCCCCCTTCTCCTCCTGCCCTCCATCTTTCCCAGAATCAGGGTCTTTTCTCTCCTCCATACGTCTGGATATTTTAGTTGTGTGGAATCAGATGAGGGCTACGCTTCCACTCCTTTCTTCTTTGGAAGTAACTGGTGGAGCCAATTCTTTATTGTTTCTAATTCAAGGAAGACTTGGCTTATGATTTGCATAGCTGTCACCTAATTTGCATATTGCACACAAATCTTTCTTTTATTACCCTGAAAAACTGAGTTGAATCTATACACATTTGGATCTCTTTAAGAGTATACCAGGCCCCTCTTTTCTCAGGATTGAATAGTTATTGGGGACACAAGCACTTCTCTGTATTTTAAACCGAATGAGTTAACTACATGTCCACCTTCTTACTCAAAGGGTTTGCTTACTTTGTAAGGAGTGTGCCAGGTCTCCAATTCGGCTGGCTGGAGCTCTCTGCAAAGATGGCAATCATTCCAGGACTTGGAAGCCAAATATTATGTGGCTAGCCTCCAGCAATCTGGAAAACAGTTTAGAGGTTACTTTCGAGGCTGATAAAGGCGTTCTGCAAGAAGGCCAAGATCATGCAATCTGACCTTTTGCAAACTTATGGGCCTTGTATCAGAAAAGTTTGCCTAAAAGTGAATGTTCAAGTGCCTTGATGTTTTCTGAGGAATCTTTCTAATGAATAATAATGATAATAATGAGATAGGAATAACAACTACTGCAAACCAAGGGCTCATCTTGCCCCAGACCTTATACTAACAGCTTCATATTGTTTCTCCTGGAAATGCTTACAGTATCTCAATGTTAGCTCTATTTTTATAAATGAGAAGCCTATGCCTAAAAACTTTAAATCACAAGATTCCTGAGGGGATGAGTTAGGATTGAAATCTAAGTTTCTCTAAAAGCCCTGTCTTAATTGTCCTGATGGTAAGTATTACAATTTCTCAAATACTTAAGATAAGACTCCAAATTAATTAAATTATTTCATCTTTATTAGCTTTTCTTTCTTTTAAAAGTTAAAAGTCATGCTGTTATGGGGAAAATATCAAATTTATTGAGAATCTACTATGAGTCAGGTGCTGTAATAAACACTTTCATTCATTTTATCTCATTTACTCTGAATAGTCACACTTGTAGATGGGCATTGTTATATCCAGGCTTAAAGAAATAAAAACAGATGATCAGAGAGGCCAAGTAACCTGCCTCTGGTTAGCCAGTTATGACATGGAGCTAAGATGGGGGCTCTTTCTGCAAACAACTACATAGTAGTGACTTCCTGGGAGAATCTTTAAAGGGAACACATGTGTCCATTAAAATTCAAACCTTACTCGGGGCTTCCCTGTCAGTCTAATGGTTAAGACTTCACCTTCCGATCTGGGAACTAAAATCCCACATGCCTTGTGGCCAAAAAACCAAAACATAAAACAGCAACAATACTGTGACAAATTTAAAGACTTTAAAAATGGTCCACATGAAAAAAAGCTAAAAACAAACAAACAGAAACTCAAAACACTATGGATACTGAATTTTAAAAATTCACACTCCAGCTTCTTTTCCTCAGCATTGATTGGCTTGGTGGTTTTAATATATTATCCCCGATAATTTCTTGGGGTATGCTTTGGAGCTAGGAAGCATGGTCAAGGATAGACATTTCTCGCTGATGCCTGATTTATTTTTTTAAGTTACCAGATTATTGTTATTTATAAGAGGATGTATTATACCTTTTGCTTCGTGACTAAAACTTCATAACATTCTTAGAAATATGTGGGTTGGTAACTACAAATTTAAAATCTGTACAGCATGAAATTTTCGTAGGTTAAAAAATAAAAACCTAACTTTTATTCTGAAAAAGAGACAAAAAATAGATTGGGGGAATTTTCAAGCACTCTAAGGAAGGATGAGAAGTTTGGAATCTGTGTGGCTTTCTTTATTTCATGGCAAATAGATGGGGAAACAATGGAAACAGTGACAGACTTAATTTTCTTGGGTTCCAAAGTCACTGCAAGTGGTGACTGCAGCCATGAAATTAAAAGATGCTTGCTCCTTGGAAGAAAAGCTATGACCTACCTAGACAGCATATATTAAAAAGCAGAGACATTACTTTGCCAACAAAGGTCTGTCTAGTCAAAGCTATGGTTTTTCCAGTAGTCATGTATGGATGTGAGAGATGGACCAAAAAGAAAGCTGAATGCCAAAGAATTGATGCCTTTGAACTGTGGTGTTGGAGAGGACTCTTCAGGATCTCTTGAATAGCAAGGAGATGAAACCAGTCAATCCTAAAGGAAATCAACCCTGAATATTCTCAGTGGATGCTGAAGCTCCAATACTTTGACCACCTGATGTGAAGAGCTGATTCATTTGAAAAGACCCTGATGCTGGGAAAGATTGAAGGTGGGAGGAGAAGGGGATGACAGAGGATGAAATGGTTGGATTGCATCACTACTTAATGGACATGAGTTTGATTAAACTCCGGGAGTTGGTGATGGACAGGGAGGCCTGGTGTACTGCAGTCCATGGGGTTGCAAAGAGTCAGACACGACTGAGCCACTGAACTGAACTGAACTGATAGTAATGGTTATATTCAGCTATAGCAATGAAATGAAATTTCAGCTATAGCAAATGAAACCAAATTCCCCAAAATACTACATGGTGAGAGATGGTTCCTCCTTTCATTATTGCAGCTAAAGTTAAAGGGGTTCCACTCTAGGAGAATTTCTTGAAGTATGGCTCAGGAATGTGTGTTATCTGAAATGTGTGTTAAAAATGCAGACTCCTTGACCTCATATTAGACTCTGCTGTGGGAGGGTCCCTCAGGTGATTTTTATGCAGAATGATATTTAAGACCTTATCTTCCAGTCTTCCATACTAACTACTCATGTCCATCCTCATTCCTCACCTTAATACCACAAAAAGGAAAGCCGTAATTGCAGGAACTGAACTGCACCTATATTTTCATCATGTTCAGTTTCACTGTAATCCTTTATGTGTTAATAGTCAGCTTCTGATTTTCTCTGCAAAGGTGACATTCTCTGTCCATGTCATTCTCCAGGCAAGAATACTGGAATTCCATTCTCCAGGGGATCTTCCAGCCCAGGGATCTAACCCTAGAATCCTGCATTGCATATAGATTCTTTACCATCTGAGCCACCAGGGAAGCCGAAAGGTGGCATTAAGGATGCCTAAATGTTCAGACCATTCAACAAATATAATTCAGTCAACATATTTGACCCTCACACACACTAAAGCTTTTATAATTTCTAATACAGTAGGTAGCCAATTTGAAATAGTGATTTGTCATCTTTTTTTTTTTTTTTAACTTTTTGGCCACGCCATGTGGCATGCTGAATCATAGTTCCTTGACTAGGGATTGAACCCACGATCACTGCAGCAGAAGCATGGAGTCTTAACCATTGGGTTGCTGGGGAAGTCTCCTGATTTATCATCCTTTTAAAGACTTTCTTCTGATGCTGATGATCAACAAAAGAGGAAAATATAGGCATTCAAATGAGAGAAAAATAGGATGCTATATGTGTATGTGTGTCCTGCCAGAGTGGTGTTAGTTAGGAAGACTGCTGGGATGTAATTGGGCGGGAACCCAGTCTGCATTCCTCTGTCCACAGTAATTTTTTTTTCCCCGGTGTGAAAGAAAATACAGGAGATTGCTTTGGGCGCACTTTGTAATTTCTGAGACTCTTTCCCCTGGAGACAATAGGTGTTGACCTGAGCACTTTCCTGCTGGATGAATCAAAATGATGTGCGTAGAAAGAGAATTATTAAGCCTGAAAGTGATACAGAGCCTTTCCCAGCCTCCGTGGGAGTGTAGCTGGCTCTCTTTTTTCTGCTTTTGCTGGTGGAAATAGGGTGGGGCACAACTGGAAGGCCAAGCTGTACTCTGCAGTTAAGCCTGCAGTTAATATGAGCATGAACGGTCAACTTCTCCCAAAAGTAGGAAAGCTGAACTTCAGTTGTTAGAGTCAGCCAGACCCACAGAACGCTGATTTACTGCTCAGCTGAACAGACACTACACTGCTTCCTAATTAAAGCCCAGGGATCTGTTTCTGTCATGAAGCAGTGTTTTACTACCCAGTCACTTCCTCTCTTTCCCGCCTCAAAAACCCCAAGCCAAACCAAACCCAAACAACTCCCCCCCCCAACCCAGAACTCCCGAAATAGATACCTCAGAATGTTATAATAATAGAATACCCTTGCTAATAGGGGTGTTCAGAAGAAACGTCCCGTTTCCTAAATGCTATATGGTTGCCAAAATATATTTTTCTTTCTAAGAATAACTGAGAAGGCGCTTTCATGACGTTTAACAAGTGAGGTGAGAAAAGTCACACGTTTCTGCCCAAATCTTGTTTCAACTGGGTGACAACATTTCAGGTGGCTATTCTTTCATGAAAGAGTGTCTATAAGTCAATAAGCTGGTCAGTCATGGAGTGTTAGAATGCCGCTCAGTCTCCCATAAAAACACCCAACCCACCTCCTGGGTCTCCCTTAACTGTCTTTGTTATATATATATATATATATATATATATATATATACACATACTGCTTTTTACTGAATTATTTTATTTCTATAATGCTTATCATAGTAGAAGCTCACCAATCTGAGCTTGATTCAACCAAAGAAACAGTTATGTATTCCAACACTAGAGAATTGTCTTGATAGACAGTGGCATTTTTCTCAGGGATGTTCAGGGGTGATTCTGCCTATATATTGTTTTTGATTTATATGCTGATTCTAAAACTTAACTCATTTGTCAGATGTTACAGTCATTTGTTTTCCAAACCCTCTTGTTAGAGTTGACAAGGATCTTTCACCCCTGTAGCTCTTGGCACATACTTTGTATTAAGTGATCTGAAATATGGAGCTGCTTGAGGTCTCATGTTAATTGTTTTCACTCAAGTTCTACCTGCACTCCTGAGTACTAACAATCCAATAGTGTTAGTGTTAGTCACTCAGTCGTGTTTGACTCTTTGCGACCCCATGGACTGTAGTCCACCAGGCTCCTCTGTCCATGGAATTCTCTAGGTAAGAATACTGGAATGGGTAGCGATCCCCTTCTCCAGGGGCTCTTCCCAACCCAGGGACTGAACTCAAGTCTCCTACATCGCAGGCAGATTCTTTACGATCTGAGCCACTAGGGAAGCCCAGAATCACCTAGAGATTTAAATTTTTTTAATTAAAAAAAATAATGTCTGAAGTTACTCTCAGACCAATTGATGGACTGTCTGGGATTAGGGTCCAACAGAAGAACAGTACAAAAAAGATCTTCACAACCCAGATAATCATGATGGTGTGATCACTCATCTAGAACTAGACATCCTGAAATGTGAAGTCAAGTGGGCCTTAGAAAGCATCACTATGAACAAAGCTAGTGGAGGTGATGGAATTCCTGTTGAGCTGTTTCAAATCCTGAAAGATGATGCTATTAAAGTGCTACACTCAATATGCCAGCAGATTTGGAAAACTCAGCAGTGGCCACAGGTCTGGGAAAGGTCAGTTTTCATTCCAATTCCAAAGAAAGGCAATGCCAAAGAATGCTCAAACTACCACACAGTTGCACTCATCTCACATGCTAGTAAAGTAATGCTCAAAATTCTCCAAGCCAGGCTTCAGCAATACGTGAAATGTGAACTTCCTGATGTTCAAGTTGGTTTTAGGAAAGGCAGAGGAACCAGAGATCAAATTGCCAACATCTGCTGGATCATGGAAAAAGCAAGAGAGTTCCAGAAAAACATCTGTTTCTGCTTTATGGACTATGCCAAAGCCTTTGACTGTGTGGATCACAATAAACTGTGGAAAATTCTGAGAGATATGGGAATACCAGACCACCTGACCTGCCTCTTGAGAAATCTGTATGCAGGTCAGGAAGCAACAGTTAGAACTGGACATGGAACAACAGACTGGTTCCAAATAGGAAAAGGTGTACGTCAAGGCTGTATATTGTCATCCTGCTCATTTAACTTCTATGCAGAGTACATCATGAGAAATGCTGGACTGGAAGAAACACAAGCTGGAATCAAGATTGCCAGGAGAAATATCAATAACCTCAGATATGCAGATGACACCACCCTTATGGCAGAAAGTGAAGAGCAACTGAAAAGCCTCTTGATGAAAGTGAAAGTCGAGAGTGAAAAAGTTGGCCTAAAGCTCAACATTCAGAAAACGAAGATCATGGCATCTGGTCCCATCACTTCATGGGAAATAGATGGGGAAACAGTGGAAACAGTGTCAGACTTTCTTTTTTGGGGCTCCAAAATCACTGCAGATGGTGACTGCAGCCATGAAATTAAAAGACGTTTACTCCTTGGAAGAAAAGTTATGAGCAACCTAGATAGCATATTCAAAAGCAGAGACGTTACTTTGCTGACTAAGGTCTGTCTAGTCAAGGCTATGGTTTTTCTAGTGGTCGTGTATGGATGTGAGAGTTGGACTGTGAAGAAGGCTGAGCGCCAAAGAATTGATGCTTTTGAAGTGTGGTGTTGGAGAAGACTTTTGAGAGTCCCTTGGACTGCAAGGAGATCCAACCAGTCCATTCTGAAGGAGATCAGCCCTGAGGTTTCTTTGGAAGGAATGATGCTAAAGCTGAAACTCCAGTACTTTGGCCACCTGATGAGAAGAGTTGACTCATTGGAAAAGACTCTGATGCTGGGAGGGATTGGGGGCAGGAGGAGAAGGGGATGACCGAGGATGAGATGGCTGGATGGCATCATGGACTCGATGGACGTGAGTCTGAGTGAACTCCGGGAGATGGTGATGGACAGGGAGGCCTGGCGTGCTGCTATTCATGGGGTCGCAAAGAGTCAGACATGACTGAGTGACTGAACTCAACTGAACTGAACTGAATTTGTATATTCATGATTCTGGTGCCTAGTGAATATGGAGAACCTTTTCTGTATAATTATAAGAATTTGGATGCTTTGGGGGCCATACGTAAGGCTTTTTCCTTGCTAACTTCTGGCATGTGCATCAGGTACTGCTTTGAGGACTTGGGATTAAGTGCACATCTACTGGAAAAGCTCATATAGCTTTTGGATAGTGATAATCTTAAAAAGGGTTTCATGCTACTAAATTCTTGAAATATTTTATTCAAAGGCACATTCCGAGGGTGTGAGAGTGGAGTATACCATAAAAGGGGTCCAGGATTTCAGGTCAGGAGTTTGGAAGTGACAACTGGTGCCAGGAGAAGAGATCAGATTCAATGTAGATATAATGTTTAAGTTTTAAAAGGCTTTTAAGGAGAGATGAATTTACAGCCCTAAGTTTCTGTTTGTCTACCTTCTATAAACTCGATGAGATTTCAGCAGTGTTAATTTGTCTTAAAATCTCCTGCACTTATGGCAATGCCTGGTGCAGAACAGGCAGTAGATAAACATTAGGTGAAATGTTTCACTCCTGGGAAAAGACTGAGGTTCAGTCCTGGATTACGGACTTCTTTGATTTGACACTCCAATATAGCACGTGTTTCTTTCATAGTCAAGGGTAATGTGACAATTCTCAAAGCAACAGACCCCTGTTATAATTTATACTTTCACACAATAGGAACTATTGCCAGGTGTGCAGCAGAAATGAAAATGCAAGAATTCAAGTTGTTCATGTGTTTTAAGTTTTAGATTTGTCAAGAGTTGCTGGCCATATGAAGCAAGACAGACAACTTTAGTCAACTTTATTGTCATCTGGTTCATAATTCTTTATTCATGTTTTGCTTGGTTGATGGAGCAAGGTATAGTTCCTGACTTCAAGGGCTGTCTACTGTAAACAAAAGTCAATAAACACGAAGGATTTTAAAGATAGTTTTCCTCTCAAAATTAGGAGAGGGGGATTTTTTGTGTATAAATAAAGGTTTTTGTATAAAAAGATGTCAAGATCTTATAACACATAAAAATACCTTGGAGAGTAAAAAATCATGACAAATTTAAGCTTGAAACCTGTAGTTTCTCTTATCAAAGTGCCTAAATTCTCACATTGCCCATGAAGAATGTGGCTATGACTCAGTGAAAGTCAAGAATATTAATTGGGCCATATAATTTTTTAATGTGGTGTCTACTGGGGCAAACACTAGCTGTAACCTCACTTCTTTCTGTGTCTCTTTCATCTCTCATCCTTTGCTTCCTTTGAGTATATTTTTCTTCCTAGGATACGGGAAGGTGAATCTCACTTTTTCCTTGGCTCCCTTCTTCAATCTTTCTTTGGGCTCTAAGATCCTCAGGCACTGGTAGAGTTGAGTAGGCTTTCCCTGGGTTGGAGGCTGTGTCTGTCATTTGTTCCTGTACTTACTTCCTCCTGGAAGTGACCAGCATGTTCTGCCCTGAGCTTTCTTCCCAACACAGCATCAACAGTCAAGATGCAAGCACTGGCTCTACACAAAGACAAAAAATAGGCTTTTCTGCTTTCCTTATTTCAAGGTGGATTGTGGGCAACAGCAACTCATGGCATCCATAGCCTTCCTTATGAATATTCTATATTTGGGTTAGGGGCCAAGCATTCAGCTAGGAAAGTACTTTTGCTGGCCATGTTCCTTGATGCTTAACTACTCACCAGAGGTTCTCATAGGAAGAGTGGCTGAGCTAGGATAGAATGTGGGTATTATTGGGAACTCTGCCTGAATCTCATTGTAATATGTCTTTAACATTCTCCAGTCTATGAGAAAATCTAAGTTTTAAAACAGATGAATACCTTTTATTGAAGCCCAATACAGTGAGACATTATAGGAAATACTGTGGACATGAATACATTAATATGATTCATATTTATAAACCAAATCAAAATTTCCATTTTCCTTTCATGTAAAACTTATGTTAGAGTTTAAAGTAAAAGTACAGCTTCTTATTTTACCTTTCATACATTTGGTATTTTGCTTCTCTTAAAGAACACAATTCCATTCAAGTAGTGGGATCAAGTAAACTGAAATTTCTGTTAATATTAGAGGTATTCTCAAGTAAACTGAAATGTGTGTTAATATCAAGTAAACTGAAATTTACATTAATATTGAGAGGTATTCTAGGAACAAATATTAGACTTGTTTTAACTCTTTAATCAGTTTTAATGACAGAACAAGGATGGAAAAATATGAAATGATGTGGAAAGATGCCAGGGTTGTTAAGGCAACTCAAATGAGGTTGTAGTAGGATAGTTACTGAGTGTTGATGAGTCACAGCATTTAGAAATGGACGTTTTTGATTCAGAGAGAAATTTTTTTCTTCTCTGTACTTCTCATTCAAGATCTTGATTGTGGTCATTGAAAACTGCTTCCGAGAACAGGCAGGAAGCTGGAGGAAGTGTATTATGTGTATAAACTAAATGAAGATGTTCTTTTGCCATACCAATCAAAGTTGTCAATGCCAAGGAAATAACACCAGCAAATCGGAGAGATTTTCATGATAATTAATTTTTTAGACAAAACTTAGTTAAAGATTAACTTTTCAGTGATTCTATTTTTAAACTGAAGAGATTCTTTCAACTGTTTTAAGTAATACTGATTCTTGGGGGTGGGAAAAAAAGAAAACAAAACAACCACAGTCTTTAAGTATCTTTTTTAAACTCCACAACCTTGCTTTCCAGAACCTACAATTTTTTCACTTTATTATTATTATTTAGAAAACTTTTGGATTTACAGTAAAATTGAGAGAGCGATACAGAGATTTTCCACATAACCCCTGCTCCCAACTTGCATAGCTTCCCACATTACCAACATCATTCACCAAAATGGCACATTTTTTTTTTTTTTAACCAAGGATGAACCTACATTGCCACATCATAATCACCCAAAATCCATAGTTTACCTTTGGGTTCACACTTGGTGTTGAACCATCCATTCTTTGTACTTGATCTTAGTGTGAAAGCTTCAAGTTTTTCAATATTAAATGTGATATTAGCTTTAGAGTTTTTGTAGACAGTCTTTATCAAATTGAGAAAGTTCCCCTCTGTTCCTAGTTTACTGAAAGTTTTTATTATGAATAGGTGTTGGATTTTTCAAACATTTTTATGCTTATTTTGAAATGTTATTTTTTAAAAAATATATTGATGTGATGGATTACTTTAATTGATTTTTGAATACTGAGCCAACCTTGCATACCTGGGATATATCCTACTTGATTTTGGTATATTATTTATTCATCTGTTTGTTATTTGACAGCTTCAACAATTTTGTCTCCTTTTTTTGCAATTTTTTAAAGACATGTTCAGATATATCTGGCCCTAATTTCAGTGGTGTTTCAGTGGCTCAGGCTATAAAAACCACCAAGAGTTATTGTTGAAGATGTGCCTGCTATATTCATTGAAGGTAGCACAGTTGTGACTAGTAAAGACCCACAAAAAAGATGAAAAACATTAAGTTGTATTAATAAATTGTGTTTGATATTATTGAGGACAAGAAAAAAAAGTACTTCTAAATGGATGATCTAGGCAATTTAGTTTATCATCATACTTGCATCTGAAATAGAATATCTTAAGAAGACATTCTTTAGCACAGAAAAGAATGGTACGTATAAAATGAACCATTTGTGTACTGTTGTTACAGTGCTTTTCTTCCAAGAAGTTTATGTAGTTTCAGTGATATGAGGTTATTTTCTTTTGTGAATATTATTACTCTTTAAAAGAAGTTATTTTGTCTAAGAGGTCTGAAAGCTAGATAAATGATGTGTCCACAAAACACCTACTTACTTCTCAGAGCAATGAATTCCCTTGAAACACAAGATTTTTCTCATATGATCCATTTTGTGTGTGAGAATTACTAAAGTTGATTTCAAGATAATCTCAATAATCTATTTTTAGTCTTGGATAAAATGTGTATTCCCATTGCAAAATCAAAATCTGCTGCTTATTATGCTAATGTGATATTTACAAAAGCCATTACCATGGTTTCCTGCCCAAATTCCCTCAAAGCCTTAAGACTTGGTCAATGAAACATTAAACTCAAACACATGCAACTTTTAATTTTTTAAGAGGTTTTCTTAAATAATAAATAAGGGCTCAAGGAGAAAAATTTTGGTCATATACTTGTAGCAAATGTATTAACTGCAGGAAGAGATTCAAATAATAACTATGATTGATTTCTAGATATTTAGTAACTAGATGTCTAGAAGTTTGGTGACTGACAGAGTCTTTAATCCAGACATTTCCTTCATAATTCTTTTATAATTAACACTAGTTGAGCAAAAACTTCCACTTTCTATCCAGAAATTCTTTCATTTGTGGTAATATTAGTAGTATATTCTGAAGCCTGAGTTTTGTTCGATATCCTAGGTTGTCAAAGTTTGCAGTAATTTGGGGATCTTATATAGAACAGTTAGCTTCCCAGGTGGCTCAGTGGTAAAAAATCCACCTGCCAATGATGGAGGTGCAAGAGACATGGGTTCAATCCCTGGATCAGGAAGATCTCTTGGAGTAGGCAATAGCAACCCCCTCCAGCCTTCTCTCCTGAAAAATCCCATGGACAGAGAAGCCTGGAGGGCTACAGTCCATGGGGTCACAAAGAGTCAGACACAACTGAGTGACTAACACTTTGACTTTCACCCATTAAACAGGTACTTATGAGGCAACTGCTATGTGCTATGTACAGAAATTCAGCAGTAAAAACCCACAATTTTTTTTTCTGTCTTCATGAAGAGGCGAAATGAGCATTAAATACTAATTTTACAATTAGTATTTTAATTTCAGTTCTTATAAGCTTAAAAGATCAACAGGTAAAAACTCAAGTGCATTATACGAAAGAGCATATATTATAGAGAACTGGTCTTGTTGGGAGATAAGAATTTACTTCATGAAAAAAGATTTAGAGGATACACAGGCATAAGGAGAGGGATGGGAAGGCAGAGGAAATAAAATGCATGAGAATTCTGAGTATAAATGAACCTGGCTTTGCAAAGGAACCAGGAAAGGAGTGTGGTTGGAGAGAGAGGACCCAAGGATATGATGAGCAGAATGAGGCTGGTGGACAGTGGGCCAGATAATGCAAGTGTCTGTGAGCTGTTTTAATGATTTGGGGATATATTAAAAATTTTTTAGAGTTTTAAGTCACAAAGCAAGTAATGTGATGGGAATGTTGATATAGAGCCATTCTTTTTTAAACTGAAGTATAGCTGACTTACACTATTATATTAGTTTCAGTTATACCACATAGTAATTAGATGTTTATATAGATTATATTCTATATGAACTTATTATAAAATATTGACTATATTCTGCACTTTACAGCTTATCCTTGCAACTTATTTAGTTTTGTTTTTCAAAACTATTTATTAAAATATAGTTGATTTACAACGTTGTGTTAGTTTCAATTGTAAAGCAAAGTGATTCAATTATACATTATACATACATAAATATATATATATTCTTTTTTACATTTTCTTCCACTATAGGTCATTATAAGATATTGAGTATATGCTCAATATCTTATAACTTATTTATTTTATACTAGAATTTGTACCTCTTAATCCCCTTTATTTTTTTGGGCTCCAAAATCACTGCAGATGGTAATTGCAGCCATGAAATTAAAAGATGCTCACTCCTTGGAAGGAAAGTTATGACCAACCTAGACAGCAGATTAAAAAGCAGAGACATTACTTTGCCAACAAAGGTCCATCTAGTCAAGCCTATGGTTTTTCCAATAGTCATGTATGGATATGAGAGTTGGACTATAAAGAAAGCTGAGTGCTGAAGAATTGATGCTTTTGAACTGTGGTGTTGGAGAAGACTCTTGAGAGTCCCTTGGACTGCAAGGAGATCCAATCAGTCCATCCTAAAGGAGATCAGTCCTGGGAGTTCACTGGAAGGACTGATGTTGAAGCTGAAACTCCAATCCTTTGGCCACCTGATGCGAAGAGCTGACTCATTTGAAAAGACCCTGATGCTGGGAAAGATTGAGGGCAGGAGGAGAAGGGGATGACAGAGGATGAGATGGTTGGATGGCATCACCGACTCAATGGATATGAGTTTTGGGGAACTCCGGGAGTTGGTGATGGACAGGGAGGCCTGGCGTGCTGCGGTTCATGGGGTCACAAAGAGTCAGACATGACTGAAAGACTAAACTGAACTGAACTGAATCCCCTTCATGTATTTTGTCCCTACCACTACCCCATGCATTCTGAGAGTATTGTGGAATTTTAGCTGGAGGAGTGTGGATGTGGGACACCCACTTGTTAAAAGTCTTTTGTGTGAGCACAGCTAGATCATTGTAACAGAGATAAAATGTTATTTAGAAACTGGAGATTGATTAGATATAAAAAGTGAGGAAGAAAGATATATAAGAGGCCTGGAGTCCTACTTGCACGGCTAGATGAATCATGGAACCATCTCCTAGATAGCATATACAGGGGGAGAACCAGTATGTGGTGTCTCAGAAATGTCAGGACTTGGGGTAACCTGGGAAGAAGGGCATCGAGAGAGATTAGGAACCCAGTTCTGAATACACTGAGTTAGAAGAGTCTGTGAGATATTTAAGTGGAAAAGCTGAGTAGGAAATTGACTATACCACTTATCTGGACTTAAAAGAGACATCTGTGCTGGAGACAAAATTTATAGTGTATAGTTGGACAACTGGATGAATGAGACAACCCGGGAAAAGGATATCAAGTTCGAAGACAGTCTAACCTATTAACGAATCTCATGCTATTCCAACATGAAAAATTCACCAAAAAAGACTGAGGTGGGTAAGGAGGTGACTGGAAAGCCAAGAGTGTTATATCACCAGGGAAGAGGATATTTCAAGATGGGAGGTCAGTTGGGTGAAATGTTACTGGAATTCCCAGTAATATGAGACTAGCACAGCACCCATTGGATATGGTGACCCGCATCTCTCACTGAGAACTATTCAGGCAGAATCAGTGGGAGTGAGATTCAAGGGCACAGAGACTGGGACTTCCCTGGTGGTCCAGTGGTTAAGACTTCACCTTCTAATACAGAGGTTGCGGGTTTGATCCCTGGTGCAGAAGCTAGGATCCCACCTGCCTTGGGGCCCAAAACCAAAACAAAAAAGGGAAGCAATATTGTGTTAGTTACAAGTTCAATGAAGGTTTTTGGAAAAAAATAAAGTACACAGAGACAGAGCGAGTGAGGAAATGGAAACGGAGCACAGACGATTCAACCATGAAAGACCAGAAAAAGGAAGACCAGCTGGAGAAGGAAGGAGTGTTGAGGAGGGAAGCCACATCGCACTGTAAAGGACAGACCAGAGGAGAATAAGGTCAGTCTAAACATGGACTGAACTTGAGAGGTGCAGGGGTGTCTCTCTGCTCTACAGAAGAGAAGAAATTAAGGATGAGGAAAAAATGCAGCAAGTCTATAGGCTAGGCCACAGGAATTTGACAAAGTTCCTGGGTAAATACTTTCCTTCTTACAAACATCCACCCCAAATCAGGAACACTTTCAAATTCCTGTTACATAGTCCTTAAACTTCTCTGAATCTTCTTCCAGGACAAGGCAAAAGACATCTAACCAGTATTCCTCATTCCTTTCACTCCAGTTGACCCAGCAAGATCTCACTTTCACTCTCTGTTATCATAAGTTAGAAAAGGTCATTTTGGCGCCTAATGAAAACAGAAAGGGGAAATATCACTCTAGTATCTTCCAGAGATAAAGCCCTAACATAAGTTCTTGGTGGGGAAGGTTATCACCTTATCCAAAGCTCACAGTGGATTTGCTTGTTTTGGCTCAGGATTATAAATTTGGTACCAAGAAAATCTCATGCCTCTTCTTGCTTCTGCAAGGAGTACAGGACATAAATGTGACCAGAACAGACAAAATGGACACTTTAGACTTTACTTTTTCTTGCCTCTGCATAGAAGCCAAGGTTTGGATCACCTTTTAATGGGAGATTACAATTCCTTTACGGATTAATTCAGCTGAAATGTCAAAGAGCTGGGTAGGGAGGATTTTTTCAGCACCTTGACTCAAAAGAGAAGAAACATTATTTAAGTAGGTTCATATTGCATGTCTGGAGGTTAGGGAGCTTTAAGGTTTAAAGAGTCAATGATGCTTCCAGGAAATGCCAGACTTTAAAAGATTTTCTAATTTTCTGCTCTCTCTCCAGAAGGGATTCTTGCCCTTTTCCCACCAAGATGAATCAGATAATGTCTGGATCTGAACCACATTCCCAGGGACATCCTCCTGGCTGTGTCATGGACACATTTGCTATGACGGCCATTTCTTTCATACGCCAGAGAGACTGTCATCGTTCAAGAGAGAGTGATGTATTAATACATTAACTTAATAGAAGCCTTAATGTGGGCTCTAAATAGCATATATTATGTTTTATGTTATATATGTGTTCTGTATATATATATATTCAAATTACATATATTTTTTGTTTTGTTCTTATATACGTTTCAGGCATACAGCATTATAATTCAACATCTGTACACACTCCAGAGTGATCAACACCTCAGTTCTAGTTACCATCCATCAGCATACAGTTGACACCCTTCACCCATGTCACCCACTCCAACCCTTCCCACACGGGTAACCACTAATCTAATCACTGTACTATTTTGTTTGTTTGTTTTGTTGGTTTTTTTCCTAGTTTAATTTTTTTGAATTCTATAGTGCTTTGCAATTTGCAAAAGTTTCACACATGTGATTTCATTTAATCCCATAAGCATCCTTTTTAAAAATCCCCTCCTGGGGCTTCCCTGGTGGCTCAGCAGTAAAAAATCTGCCTGCAATGCAGGAGATGCTGTTTCAATCCCTGGGTCGGGAAGATCCCCTGGAGAAAGAAATGGCAACCCACTTCCAGTAGTCTTGCCTGGGAAATCCCATGATCAGAGGAGCCTGACAGGCTATCGTCCATGGGGTAGCAAAAGAGTCAGACAAGACTTAGGGTCTAAACAACAACAACTCCTATTATATATTGCCCCTCCCTACCTCCATCTCTCCAGTGGTAACTGTAGGACTGTATTATTCAATAAGACGGTGAGTGCAGAATGCTTAATATGGAGCCTGGCAGATGGCAAATCCTTGCTAAATGGTTTAATTCTGAAGAATAGACAAATGTCTTGGGAGAGGCATCTATAGCAGGCCAATAACACTGCAGAATTTTTCTTACACATAGAATTATTTCACTGCCCTCACAGCAACATTTTATATCTTATTTCTAAATCAGTATCCAACAGTAAATTTTACAGTAATTCTACATATTTTTAAATGGAAGTAATTTTGTGTCCAGGCACATTTATATTCCAGGGCTAACCAATAAAAATATGATGTGAGCTGCACATTTGAATCACATATGTACTTTTAAATTTACTAGTAGCTGAGAATGCCTTGGTGGTCCAGTGGTTATGACTTGGTGCTTTCACTGCTCAGTCCCTGGCTGGGGAACCAAGATACTGCAAGCCCCGTGGCATGACCACACACACTCGCACATACACATATACACACAACCAGTGAAGTTAACTTTAATAATATATTTAAACATTCTCATTTCAACATGCAGTTAATATGAGAAGAGTACTAACTAGGTATTTACATTCTTTCCTTCATACCAAGAATTCAAAATCTGGTGTGAATTTTATTTATAGCATTTCTCAATTTGGAGGAGCCATTTTTCAAGAGTTCAACAGCCACAGGTGGCTCATGGCTATATTTTTCAATTACGCAGATTTACAATTCACTTAAATTCTCATTAAATTTTCTTTACAATCAAGGGTATTACTTTCCTCATTTTACAGATGTGGAAGCTGAGTATATCTAGGTTAAGTCAACTGGCCTAAGTAACATTCACAGTGGAATAAGTCATAGCACCAGGTGTCAAACCCAGGGAATCTGACTTGAAACCCTGTTCCTTAATCACTGTGCCATATGCCTTGCAAGTGCTTGGAGACTTAAGTTCTTGTGCTTTCAAAAAGATCTTGAAACATGATGCTAAATGAAAGAAGCCAATTGTAAGAGGCCACATATTGTATGATTGTATGAATACATTACACGTATTTATGTGAAATGTCCAGGATAGGCAAATCCATAGAGACAGAAAGTAGACCAGTGGTTATCAGAGACTATGGTAAGAAGGGAATGGGGTGACTGTTAACGGGCATTGAATTTCTCTATGGGGAGATGAAAATGTCTTAGAACTAGATGATAATAATGGCTATACAACTTGGCTAATATATCAAAAATTAATGAATTGAACACTTCATAGGGAGAAATTTTATGGCATGTGAATTATATCTCAATAAAACTGTTACCAAAAAGAAAAAAAAAATCTTGAAAAGCTGAGAGAGTCATTGTGAATTCTTCCCTTTTCTTCTCTTCCTTGCCTCTCCCTGACTTCGGGCTCTTTCGGACATCCGTGGCTTTCTGCGGCTCACAGCTACGTCACTCCAGTTTCTGCCTCTGTTATCACATGTCCCTCCTCCCTTTATGTGTGTGGCTCTGTCTGCTGTCTCCTCTTCTTAAGGGGAGGCCAGTAGAGTGGATTTCAGGCTCATCTAATTCAGTATGACTTCATCTTACATCTGCAAAGACTCTATTTCCAAATGATGTCACATTCTGAGATTCTGGGTGGACGTGAACTTTGAGGGGACACTGCTCAACCCAGCATGAGTCTAGCTGTATCAGACGCTTTGTTGGGTGCTCGGAATGTAACGGCGAATAAGATGCGCGTAGTTCCTGCTCTCTAAAAGCCACCAGTGATGCATCGAGACAGAAGACAGACATCTGTCAAAGAACTGCAGAGAAGCTTTCCTGGGTGATGCATGTCTAAACAGAAGTGAGAGGCAGGAGGAGGAATTCAAGCTCATGTTTTAGGAAGCAAACTCTCTGATAGCTGAGACCAGTTCTATTCAACTCTGAAGACGTTGTGCCTGGTACATGGTTGATGTTCAGAGACTGGACGCTGAGTGAAAAATAGGACTCACCTCATTACAGAAGTGAAGTCAAAATAGTCCGACAAGAAGGTCAAAGACTTGTCATGAGGTTATTCATAGTGACTAAAGAAAAGACCACTTATCTCTAACCAGAGAAAATGTCACATATATGTGTTAGTCGCTCAGTCATGTCTGACTCTTTTGACCCCGTGGACTGTAGCCTGCCAGGCTCCTCTGTCCATAGGCTTCTCCAAGCAAGAATACTGGAGTGGGTAGCCATTCCCTTCTCCAGGGAATCTTCCGGACCCAGGGGTTGAACCCAGGTCTCCTGCATTGCAGACAGATTCTTTACTGTCTGAGCCACTAGGGAAGAGGAAATGTCATGCTTTGAACTAAATTTTGTAGACAAATATATCTTTTTCACTTTACCTCCATTTCAGCATCACTTCCTTGTACCATTTCTGATGGTCTTGAATTTCTTAGTGATTATTGAGAATAGTTATATGGCTCATTATATTGCTAATAATAAAATCGAGTTGTATAATAATCTGCTTTCTCTTTTATGAATTTTTTATGTATTCTTATATATTCACAGTTTCAGTATGTTTCAGAATTACCATCATTTGGAATGTTCAAATTTAACTATTGGCTGTTAGCAATGAGGAAAATTCGACAATTGAGAGCCTTACCTCTTATCTAAAGGCAGGCAGAACAAAGTGTAGCTAGAGTTGCCATAGTAGGAAAAGAATAGTTCCCCTTGTTAGCAAGGAGAGAAGGACATTTTGTTGCTTTTGTGGTTACATGGTGTCCTTGTTTTTGTCTGTGTTCACGCATGATTCCAGAATGGTCTTAGGGCCTCATCCCATCATGGTCATGGTGTGACCTCATCTGTTGTTGAAATTCTGTGAAATTGTTTATGTTTACAGGGAACAGTGTGGGTTGTTAGCAGCTGTTAGTTGTCAGAGCCTTCATTTGGTTCTCATTGCAGAGACATTTGCCCCTGTTTGCTCTGTTTCCCTCCCACCCTATTAGGAAGACCTTTTTATTAAGTCCTTGTTTATTCTTCTAGTATTTCTTTTACAAGTATAATCGTGTATATTAGCATGACTTAGCAAAAAAACAGTGGTACATTAACATACTGTTCTACACCTTGCTTGCTTCTTGTATCAATACACAGAGACAATCTTCCAGAGGAGTACACAGAAGTCTCTTTCATGCATTTTTATGGGTGTATAGTACTCCATTGTCTAACTGGACCATAGTAACTAAATAATTTTGGCATCTTAACAACAAATGCCTTGTGCTTCTGAAATAATATGGTGTGAATGACTGTTTATTTGTGAAATGCTGAGCTTACATTTCAAAGCATTTGCTGTATTAACCAGAATCAGGACAAATGTGATAAACACTCTGGTATAACTGGCTTTTATTCTTGGGTCCACCTGCAATTTTCTTGGCAGGTCAATTAATCTCTCTGAGCCTCAGTTATCCTATCTGTTAAAACAAGGAATTGACAAATATTTGAAGGCCAGTCAATTTCCATCCTTTGATCCTATTCTCATAGCTGAAGATGAGTGGTTTGAAGGTAGATGTTTAACAACTCACTTTCCAGAAGAAGCAAAGCCCTGATTTGTAGCATTTGCTGATTACCATGGGTAAAATGCTCCCACTAGGACCAATTTCAAGATACTAATGATTTAACAACCAGTGAGCAAAATTTCTGAAATTTGCAATCAACTCTTGGAGCTGGCAAGAGTCTGATTTCAGTGGACAGCAGAGAAAACTTCTTAAAATAAGGCACACTGAGGTATAAGTATCACACACAGACAGTATAATCTTCTCAGATAGAAGGTATATCCTAAAAGTTTGAGTTATGTCACACTTAGATTGAAAAAAAGAAAACTAAAGAACTGTATTTTCTGAATCTATTACCTTTAGCATTTTGTAAAGCTGTCATTAGTTTTCAGTCCAGAAGGAATGTTAAGGAACAAACAGAAACTCACTTTAAAAATTTGATGTATTTACCCAATGTTTTAAGAAAGGTTACTTCACTGGGTCAACATTTACTAAGTATACTATCTAATTCTGATTCTTAACTATGGTTGCACCTTCTAATCAGAATTTCTGAAATTACTGGCCTCACCCAAAACTAAGTGAAAGTGAAAGTCGCTTAGTAGCATCCAACTCTTTGTGACCCCATGGACTACAGACCATGGAATTCTCCATGCCAGAATACTGGAGTGGGTAGCTTTTCCCTTCTCCAGCAGACTTACCCAACCGAGGGATTGAACCAAGGTCTCCCGCACTACAGGCAGATTCTTTACCTGCTGAGCCACAAGGGAAGCGCAAGAATGCTTGTGCTTGTGGGGAGCCTATCCCTTCTCCAGTGGATCTTTCTGACCCAGGAGTTGAACTGGGGTCTCTGGCATTGCAGGCAGATTCTTTACCAACTGAGCTATCAGGGAAGCAAAACTAATTGAGTCAGAATTTCTGAAGGATGGTGCTCAGATACTTATTTGTTTTAAAGAGTTCCAGATGCCACCAAGGTTAATGATAACTAGTCACTGGGTAACTTAGGGGTTCCCTGGTTGCTCAGCTGGTAAAGAATCCACCTGCAATGTGGGAGACCCTGGTTCAACTCCTGGGTGGGTAAGATCCACTGGAGAAGGGGTAGGCTACCCATTCCAGTATTCTTGGGCTTCCCTGTGGCTCAGCTGGTAAAGAATCCGCCTGCAATGAGGGAGACCTGGGTTTGGTCCCTGGGTCGGGAAGATCCACTGGAGAAGGGAAAGGCCACCCACTCCAGTATTCTAGCCTGGAGAATCGCCCTATAACAGTCACTCTGGTTATGCTTCTCTGTGGCTGACTCACCCAGGCAGGCTGTGTACCATGTCCATCAAGTCGGTGATGCCATCCAACCGTCTTATCCTCTGTCATCCCCTTCTCCTCCTGCCCTCAATCTTTCCCATTATCAGGGTCTTTTCAAATGAGTCAGCTCTTTGCATAAAGTGGCCGAAGTACTGGAGTTTCAACTTCAACATCAGTCCTTCCAGTGAACACCCAGGACTGATCTCCTTTAGGATGGACTGGTTGGATCACCTTGCAGTCCAAGGGACTCTCAAGAGTCTTCTCCAACCCCACAGTTCAAAAGCATCAATTCTTCAGTGCTCAGCTTTCTTTATAGTCCAACTCTCACATCCGTACATGACCACTGGAAAAACCATAGCCTTGACTAGATGTACTTTTGTTGGCAAAGTAATGTCTCTGCTTTTTAAAATGCTGTCTAAGTTGGTCATAACTTTCCTTCCAATGAGTAAGCATCTTTTAATTTCATGGCTGCAGTCACCATCTGCAGTGATTTTGGAGCCCCCCAAAATAAAGTCAGCCACTGTATCCCCATCTATTTGCCATGAAGTGATGGGACCAGATGCCATGATCTTAGTTTTCTGAATGTTGAGCTTTAGCCAACTTTTTCACGCTCCTCTTTCATTTTTATCACTGGAGCGGTGAGCAGCCATGAGGAGATACCTCTCTTCCACTGGGGTAAGAGAAAACCCAGTAAGACGGTAGGTGCTGAGAGAGGGCAGCAGAGGGCAGACAGACTGAAACCACAATCACATGGACCACAGCCTAGTCTAACTCAATGAAACTAAGCCATGCCGTGTAGGGCCACCCAAGATGGACAGGTCATAGTAGAGAGTTCTGACAAAATGTGGTCCACTGGAGAAGGGAATAGCAAACCACTTCAGTATTCTTGCCTTGAGAACTTCATGAACAGTATGATAGAGCTACAACATATCTCTAAAACTTGAGTATTATTGATTAGCAAAAATGATTTTTATTCCTTAAAAAAAGACATGTTTACCCTCATTATTTGAAGAGGTTTTCAGTTATTCATACAACTGGAGTTTAGTTTGATAGCAATGTGCCAGTGTTGGTTTTTCAGTTTTGACAGTGTTCCATAGTCATTCATGTAACATTCCATCATTAAGAGAAACTATTGTGTATATGCAGGGGTGGGGAGAGTACATGAGAACGCTCTGTATTGTCTTTGCATTTTTTTTGTAATCCTACAATTAGTCTAAAATAAAGAGCTTATTAATTAATAACTTATATTATTAATTGTAGTGGATTAATTAATTGGCTCTAATGGATACTGTTATGTGGCTATCCTGATTGTGTTAGGTTGACAATGGACATCATCTAGTTAAATCTGGGGTATCTGCCTTTATTTGGGGACTTCATACCGAATCTTAAGTGTTTTCTAATGAATAATCCAAACATGCAGTTTTAGGACAGTTTCAAATCCTATGTTACATCATCTGTAACATTAGAAATGTCATAACTTTCACTTTTGAACAATTCATTGTGGATATTTGTGTCAGCATTAGCTATCTTTGAAGTACTGAATTTCTTAGATAATTTTTTATTGACGAATAGTTGCTGTACAATATAGATGACAGGTGTACAATATGGTGATTCACAATTTTTAAAGGTTATACTCTATTTATACTTATTATAAATTACTGGCTATATTCCCATGTTGTATCATATATGCTTGTAGCTTAATTTTTCTTCTTCATGGGTCACAGACATTGCTTCTTCCCCTTCCCTCTCTCTATATCTGTGAGAATTACTGTTTCTTTACTCAAATATCTGATACACTAATATTGTATATAATTTACTAGTGGTCTAATATTTCCATACAATTCTTTTATTAAGCCAATTCCTATTGATATTTGGGTGACAAAATTGCAATAAACTCTCATTGGATCTCATTTAAAAATCTGCTCGTGTTTCTCTTCAACTTTTCAGGGCAAACAGCACTTAAAAATCAACCTGTAATTGTGCCATTTGTGGCAACATGGATGGACTTAGAGGGTAGTACGGTAAGTGAAATAAGTCAGAAAGAGAAAGGCGAATCCTGTATGATATCACTTGTGTGTGGAATCTAAAAAATAGAACAAACTATTGAATATAACACAAAAGAAGCAGATTCACAGATACAGTGGTCAGACTCATGGTTACCAGTGGGGAGATGCAAGAGGGGCAACACAGAGGTGGGGAATTAAGAGGTTCGATCAATTAAGCATAAAACAAACTACAAAGATATATCATGCAACGTGGGGAAACTATTTCTTATAATAACTGTAAATGGAGCATAACCCTTAAACATTGCATATCAGTATACTATACACCTGCTATTATATAATATTGTATTTTATACTTCCATTAAAAACAAATGCTGTTTCACTTTAAAAAACATCTATGCTTCAGAAGGTGGAAATATCTCCTGGTACTTACAACCTCCTAAACTGGTAGGGAAATTTAGGACGTGTTAGTGATTTACCTTAATTTCTGCAAGTGTTAACTAAAGTTTATTTTATAATTCATATTTAGCATAAAATGATATTAATTACGTCTAGAAAAGCCCTAGGCGCATAGTAAGTGCTTAACATACGTTTGTTAGATAAAGAAATAAGTTAAATAGTTAAAAGGAATATTCTTCCTATTTAGCTGCTTTTATTTTGTTTTCACTTTGCTTGAACATATAGATCTGGTCCTTTTCCAGGAGAGTTTGTCTCTAGGTGTACATTTATCAAAGTCTCCTTTACAGGGCTATCCAGTTGAGCATGTGACATATCACTATTATACAACTTCCTGATCAGAGAACCAATTTGGCTTATGTCTAACTCGGAATTTAGACCTGTATGAGTTTTATGCTTTCTTGGTTTTCTTTTTTTCGACCTGGGCTTCAGGACTAACTCTGCAAAGATTGAGTTAAATATAGCTTCCACTTCACAATATATGAGAGATAAATGTTGAGATTCTTAATACAAAAGGAATTTAAAAATCAATAAAAAGGGTATTCCCAGGCAAAATGGAGGGACAGGAACTGGATTTACACTCCAACCTGGAACAACTAAAATACTGGAAGAAGTACATGAAACCAAGCTTTTTAAGACTTTAGACATCAGATAAAATTGCGTGATCCTAGGAAATGGGAAATAAAAGAGGCAAGGCCTGTGATGACCCTAGGTTAATGCATGGATAGAGGTTTCAGGAAGCAGGACAGGAAGGGAAACTAAGGCAGATGTCAACGATCTACTGGAATTGAGAAACCAGAGATAGGAGTCTGAGGAGGCCAACATGGCCAGAGTTTGCAGAACAGAGTCCTAGAAATGAGAGAGCAGCAGGCGGAGAGCTCTAGAGACCCACTGAGGGGCCCCCTGAGTCTTCAGCTGAGTCAGGCCATTCATGAGAGGATACTACCTGAGCCCAGACAAAGAACTGGCAACAAACGACAGAACAAACACTGGCTTGCTCTCATGTTCCCACAAGCAATGGTGGAAAACTTCATATCGTTCATGGAGAGTTAGATAGAGTGCTTGGAAGGCTGTGCCTCCGTGAAAGGACTGGGTAAGATGAGCCCTCAATGGTAGGGGAAAGCGAGATGTGGACTGACCATTGCTCTGGACCTACTTGATGAAATTTAAAAGCAAGATCTGAAAGGACTAGAAACTGTTTTTAATTAATTTATTTGGCTGCACTAGGTCTCAGTTGTGGCATGTGGGATCTTTAGTTATGGCATGTGGGATCTAGTGCCCAGACCAGGGATAGAACCCGGGACCCTCATGTTGAGAGTGCCGAGTCCCAGCCACTGGATCACCAGAGACGTCTTAAAACTGCTTTCAAGTACAGTAACTATGTTTCAGACCAATGTTCAAAAATACTTATGGGAAGATAAAAACTTCCAGCACCCAAAAAGTTAAAAATCACGATTTTTATTCATTAATTAAGAAATGCTAAGTAGCAAGAAAATAGAACCTTAATGATACAAAAATTAAAAATTTTATCTCAACCTGGAAGCAACCAGATGGCAGGGTTATTATGACTGTATTCTACATGTTCAAGAAACTACAGAAAAGATTGCACCTGGAAGATACAAAGACCTAAGACATTTAAAAAGGTGCAAATCAAACTTTTGGAAATAAAAACTACAGTGTCTGAGGTGAGAAAGATACTGATGAGATTCATAGAAGATTAGTTATTGCCCTCTCCCAGAAAATTTAGTGTCATGGACTGAATTGTGTACCCCAAAATTCATGGGTTGAAAGCCCAAACCCCCAATGTGATGGTATTTGGAGATGGAGCATTTGGCAGGTAATTAGGGTCAAGTGAGGTCATGAGGCTGGGGCTCTCCTTATGAAATTAGGTTCTTTATAAAAGGAGAGAGATCACTCTGTTTGTATTATATAAAGACACAGCAAGAAGGGAACTTCTCAAGCCAGGAAGGGGGCTTTCTTACAACTCAACATCAAAAATCCAAACAACCCAACAACAAAAAAAATGAACAGAACATCTAAATAGACATTTCTGCAAAGAAGACATACAGATGACCATATGAAGAGATGTTCAATATCTCTAATTACAAGAGAAATGCAAATCTAAACCACAATGAGGTATCCCCTCACACCAGTCAGAATAGCCATCATTAAAAAGTATATAAATAACAGGACTTCCCTTAGCGGTCCAGTGGTTAAGAACCTGCCTGCCAATGCAGGGGACATGGGTTTGGGAAGATTCCACGTGTTGCAAGGCAACCGAGCCTGTGCACCGCAACTACTGAACCCACAGTCTAGAGCCCATGAGCCGTGACTGTCGAAGCCTGTGTGCTCTAGGGCCTGCACTCTGCAACAAGAGGAGCACTGCAAGGGGAAGATGGTGCACTGACACTAGAAAGTAGCCCCTGCTTGCTGCAGCTGGAGAAAGCCTGTGCACAGCATCGAAGACCCAAATAAATAAACACATTTTCAAAAGGTATATAACTAACAAACCCTGGAGAGGGTGTGGAGAAAATGGAACCATCCCACACTCTTGGTAGAATGTACATTGGTGCAATATCCTAGGATCCTGCAATCCCATTCCTAGACATACACCCAGAGAAAACTAATTCGAAGAGATACATGCACCCCAATATTCATAGTAGCACCATTTACAATAGCCAAGACACAGAAGCAAGCTAAATATCCACCAACAGATGAATGCATAAAGATATGGTATATGGATACAATGGAATATTACTCAGCTACGAAATAGAATGAAATAATGCCATTTGCAGCAAACTGGATGGAATACTGGAAACTCCAGAATACTGGAGTGGGTAGCCTATTCCTTCTCCAGCAGATCTTCCTCACCCAGGAATCGAACCGGGGTCTGCCACATTGCAGGCAGATTGTTTACCCATCGAACAATCAGAGAAGCCCATTTTATATTAATAATCAAGTCTATTTGGAGATCATGTCAACATCTCTGTTGTTTTGTTGTTTTTAATATTCAGTCAGTAGTGCTGGTACAAGCTGATAATTGTAACAATAGGTTTTGATTTTTTAAAGAAACAATTATTGTAATGGAGCTTTATTTTCCAGAAGGAGAAGCAAATGAATAGAAGCAGCAATATTAGAGGAAAAAGGGATTTTTTTTTTTAAAGTCAGTGAGTGGTCAGTATATGTAAGAAGCAGTTTCAGGTGGGAGGGGGGTTCAAGTTTGGGAACGCATGTACACCTGTGGTGGATTCATGTCAATCTATGCCAAAACCAATACAGAATTGTAAAGTAAAATTTTAAAAAATTAATTAATTAATTAATAAAAAAAAAATGCAGCTGAAAAAAAAAAAAAAAAGAAGCAGTTTCAGAATGGAACCAAATCCATTATCTGAATAATGCTTGCCATTTATTTATGAGACATGTTTAATCCCAAACATCTGATTTAATTATTCCACTATGATAGAGATGATATGGCTATATCAATTATAAATCACTTATTGTTTTAAAGGAACTCACAGCAGAGCTTTCTAATGGGCCAAAGTGACTTCTCCACTTCGTAAACGGGTGATCTCTGACATAATGCCTGAAACTTAAAAGACAAAATGAAAGTTATCATAGAAACTTTTCTGTAGAAGCTCTTTAAATACAGAAGTGCTGCTGCTGCTAAGTCACTTCAGTCGCGTCCGACTCTGTGCGGCCCCATAGACGGCAGCCCACCAGGCTCCCTGATCCCTGGGATTCTCCAGGCAAGAACACTGGAGTGGGTTGCCATTTCCTTCTCCAGTGCATGAAAGTGAAAAGCGAAAGTGAAGTTGCTCAGTCGTGTCCGACCCTCAGTGACCCCATGGACTGCAGCCTTCCAGGCTCCTCTGTCCATGAGATTTTCCAGGCAAGAGTCCTGGAGTGGGGTGCCATTGCCCTCTCCACAGAAGTGCTAGTGGTCCCTATTATATAGTTATTTGAATTCAAAATATTTAAACATATTTCAATACATATGCTTATATATAATTATAAAATGTTTCTTTTGGCAATTTATTTTTTTAAATTAATCCTTAGAGCAGAGCTGATATTAGTGAATATAATAGGCAGTAGATTAAAATAAAAGCAAAACAGGATAATGAGTCAATTCCTTTTAGTCCTTATAAAGGATTAAGCACTGTTACAATTGCTTTGTATATATTAATACACTTAATTCACGTGAAATGTGATGAAAGCTAAGGCATAGGAATACTGAAAAATCATCATCAAAATCACACAGCTAGGAAGAAAGATTTAAGATTAAACTCAGAAATATTGTTCCTTTGACTGGTTTTAAGTACTTCATTATGTCATCCAGGAATAAATAAATGGTTCATTATTTTAAAGAAAGAAAAACAACAAAACAAAGTACTTCTACCTGAAGCCCATGCTTAGATATTACAATATTAAAGTGCTGTAACTTTTCTTGGTGTTTAGTCTTAGTGTCTATATTGAGGCTGGTTTCCGTCTTCTTGCCTGGAAAATTCCATGGATGGAGGAAACTGGCAGGCTGTGGTCTATGGGCTTGCAAAGAGTTGGACATGACGGAGTGACTGAGCGCACGTGCGTGCGCATGCACACACACACATACACACACACACACACACACACACAGAGCAAAAGGTTTACTGATCACACCCTAATGTAGCACCCTGGTAAACCAGCATCGCTGCACAGTGCGTCATTCACTTAGGCTAATAACTTAGTCCTGACCAATGTAGTGATCACTCAGCACTAAATTCAATGCAAGCTGAGTTGGTAGAGGTGAGTAAGTGACAGCAAGCTTTAAAAAGTCATAATGTAGAAACTGGAACTGGGACAAACTTGTGTCCATAGGAATCAGGATCGCATTCTTGAGCCTTAGGTGGTTTGCATATGCCGCAGCCTGAAACCTTACACCGTCACACAATGACTCCACATTTCTGCCATTTTCACTTTTGGCTTATATATTTTTGTGTTATTGTGAACACAACTAATTTAATTTACTTTAAATGTATCCTATAGCGAAGATGTGTTACATTCTCAGGTTCAGTTTTTATTTCCTTTTGAAAGTCATTTCTGTTTTGAAGCAGTAGACTATATTCATTCCATTCTGAGAAGAAAGTCAGTGGGGAAAATTCTGCTCTATAAAACCTTTCATCACAGTTAACTTCCATATCGTTCCAAATATTGAGGATTTTTAAAATATATTCTCCTTTCAAGCCCTTTATATAGATTTGTACAATGTTGAAGGTAGAAGAGAAGGAATGTGCATTCTCTCTGGTGAAGCAATTTAATGGTTCTGTTTTCAATTATTTTCATGGGATTTCCATAAAATAGTTGAATAAGAAGTGTTCTTGCCAGTTCTGGTGTCCAATCTTACTGAGTAATATCAACATAGCTGGGCTCAATCTTATTTTTCCAGGATGTGTAACTAATTCTCATTGCTGTTTCTATTGGCTGATATTTCTCTTCCTTAATCTGACTGTACATTTTATCTTCAAAAAATAGACCATTTTTCTATGAGACAGAAAAGTGGGTTTCTTTTTTTAAACTTTCCTTTCTGTATAGTCAAAACTAGACCTTTCAGACTGCCAAAATAGTTTGTTTCTTTCTTAAATCAATTTTGTTAGAGAGTTATACACTGGACTTGGAGTTGTTCTTTAAAGTTTGAATAGCTAATTCTGCATTCATAAATCAATCAAATATTAAGTGCTAAGAGTGTTAGTAGATAGCTAAGGTTGGAGTGTATTCGTGTAGCTGAAAGTGAGGTTGAAGGAAAGATGCTGAAACTGCTTATTGGGATACAAGGTATTTCTGAACTTTTGCAAAGGCACCCCCCACCAATTTCATCTCAGAAAAACATATTATAAAGCCAAGGTCGGTTTCTGAGGTTCAGACTGACAATGCTGGCAGGCTTTGCTATAGTGGATTACTGTAAAGGTATAAATTACCTAGTTAAGATCAAGGATACAGATGTATCTCTACTCTATCCTGGCACTGATTTAGGTCATCAGAGCCCTTTGCTGTTTTCTGGTGCAGGACCTGATTCCTAAAACTTTTGCAATTTGTGTTTCATTGCAAATTACACATTTTCCTTTCATCACAAAATATTTTATAAATTATGTGTGTAAATATTTTCCTCCTTATCTTTTTCTTTTCTGCTTTCCGCAATCCTAGACTGAACCTGCCTTATATGCGTTCTCTTTGTGTGCTTTCTATTTATTAATATTTTTCTCTGGTAAGATTCCTTCAACTGGCTTGTCACAGAGCTGCTGACTAAAGCCATTTTTACAAATAGTTTTTAGTGGTATTTGAATATGGTTTGGATATGGAGAGCAATTATTGCTTGCTTGCTTACTTGCTAAGTCGCATCAGTCGTGTCCGACTCTGTGCGACCCCAACAGGCTCCTCTGTCCCTGGGATTCTCCAGACAAGAATATTGGAGTGGGTTGCCATATCCTTCTCCAAGGCATGAAAGTGAAAAGTGAATGTGAAGTCGCTCAGTCCGACTCCTAGCAACCCCACGGACTGTAGCCTACCAGGCTCCTCAGTCCATGGGATTCGCCAGGCAAGAGTACTGGAGTGGGGTGCCATTGCCTTCTCCAGAGAGCAATTATAGGACTTGGAATTTTCACTAACATTGATTTCTTTGTATATGCACTCCTGACACTTGAAAATGGAAAATATAGTAAGTGTCAGGAGGTGAGGAGCTGGAGGAGGACAGGCAGTGGGAAAGGAGTAGAAGTCTTCCTTCATGACTGTGTCCCTGAGTCACAAACACATTTCCTAACCCTATCCACCTGCATATGCCTTAGCTAGTGAGGCTGAAAAATATAATAGTTAATCATTCCCCTTTCCTCACACTCAGTGGCACTGTTAAATTCGGACTCACAGCATTCTCACCTGAATTCCTGCAACAGCCTGCTGACTGGTGTCCTTGCCCTATGGTCTTGCCCTTGCCCATCTCCTTCCTGTCACCAGGAAGATTCTGTTGTTCAGTCACTCAGTTGTGTCTGACTCTTTGTGATCCCATGGATTGCAGCACACCAGATTTCCCTGACCTTCACTATCTCCTGGAGTTTTCTCACACTCATGTCCATTGAGTTGGTGATGCCATCCAACCATCTCATCCTCTGCTGCCCTCTTCTCCTTTTGCTTCAGTTTTTCCCAGCATGAGGATCTTTTCCAATGAGTTGGCTCTTTGTATCAAGAGGCCAAAGTATTGGAGCTTCATCCTCAGCATCAGTCCTTCCAATGAACATTCAGGGTAGATTTCATTTAAGATTGATTGGTTTGATCTCCTTGTCCAAGGGACTCTTAAGACCCTTCTCCAACTCCACAGTTCAGTTCAAAAGTATCAACTCTTTGGTGCTCAGACTTCTTTATGGTTCAACTCTCACATCCATACATGACTACTGGAAAAACCATAGCTCTAACTATATGGACCTTTGTTGGGAAAGTGATGTCTCTGGTATTTAATATGCTTTGTATGTTTGTCATAGTTTTTCTTCCAAGAAGCAAATGTCTTTTAATTTCATGGCTGTAGTCACCATCCACATTGATTTTGGAGCCCAAGTAAATAAAATCTGTCACTGTTTCCACTTTTCTCCCATCTATTTGCCACGAAGCTATGGGACTAGATGCCATGATCTTCATTTTATAAATGCTCAGTTTTACTTGTAGCCAATTGGATCATTTCCATGCTCTTGTATAAAAATTCTTCAAAGATGGGTCTTACCTCAGAAGAGTGAAAATGACCTCACTCATTTCAGTCCGTTCAGTTCAATTGCTTGGTCATGCCCACTCTTTCTGACCCCATGGGCTGCAACATGCCATGTTTCCCTGTCCATCACCAGCTCCTGGAGATTGCTCAAACTCATGTCCATTGAGTCATTTATAGCATGTAAAATAGATAAAGACCAAGCTAGTCTACAGGCTGTGATAACCAAAAAATTGGGCATGCAAAAGATACAGCCACTAACTTAAAATCCTTAGCTGAGAAGTAACTCTGATCATAGCAACTGATTACTTCTGATCACATGCCACTGGCTAGAACTTAATCACATGGTCACATTTGCAAAGGAGACTGGGAACTATAGTCTATTAATGGTATCTGGGCAAAGAAAATGAGAATGTATTTCAGGGGAGAGCTAGCCATCTTTGTCACTGTACATTTGTTTTAAAACTGTTAGTAATCACAATAAATATTCATTAATTCAGAATTTCTGTCACTAGAAGGAAAACGAGAACTGACATTTATTGAAAGTTGACCATGTTTACCATGATTATTCTAGGAGACAGACTTGATGTTACTCATGAATTCTTTCTCCTGAGTTCAGCAAACTGTCTAGCATACAGCAAAACCTGTTGAATTGAATTTTATAAAAATATGGAAATCAAAAAATATGTAAATGATAATATCAAGCTTTCAAAAAACTCACTCTTTTTTTCCTGCTTCCCCCCTCCCATACCTGTACTGTTTCTTTTATTCCATTTTTTTCTGGTGTTATCCCTGATACTCTTCTGTTCTAACATTAAAACAAGCTTTTCAAGTTTACTTGAAGGTGAGGGTTACTATCTTTCAATGGTTGCCTGTCACTGACTTCTGGTTGGTTCTGTCCTTACCAGCAAGGCAATTCAGACAAGTTTATGATTTTCACACATTTCATTGTGGATGACTAAGGATGGTTTTTCTGGGTTATTCGTTAAGGAGAGTATTCAGAACAAAAGGGGGAACTGAAACCCAAGTCATCAGCCCTCTAGGTAAGAAAGTTTTCTTTCAAATTTTAGAAAAGCACGTAGTAACTCACTCCTCCTCCTTATTATAAAAATAAATCATAGCCATTCAGAGTCAAAATGTGGCTCAAAGACCCTGGTTGATCTCGGGGAACATTTGTATAGAAGTGAGAGTGCGAAGAGAAAGAATAGCCTCATATCCTGGCAGGGTTAGACAAGAATGTGTCTGGGTAAGGACAGGGCGTTACAGAATCGAGAAATCTCGTTAGGGTTGACTCACTAGCCAGGTGAGCCAGATCAACCCTGATGATCAATAAAGAGGCGATAAAGCTAAATCAACCTCACATCCAGAAAGGAAGTGATATTCTTCTAACTCAGACAATTAACAGTCACTTGGCAGCTACAGGGCTGACTTCAATTTGACCTTAAAGATTGCCAAGATGTCATGCCTTGTTCTTTTTCTACCTACTCCTGCATCAGTGAAACAGCAATGCATTTGTAATCTTGCCCTGGGTTTATTAGGTTAGGTCAGGAGGGGGCTGATTTCCAGGTCTACCAGGCTGCTGCTGCTGCTGCTAAGTCACTTCAGTCGTGTCCGACTCTGTGTGACCCCATAGACGGCAGACCACCAGGCTCCCCTGTCCCTGGGATTCTCCAGGCAAGAACACTGGAGTGGGTTGCCATTTCTTTCCCCAATGCATGAAAGTGAAAAGTGAAAGTGAAGTCGCTTAGTTGTGTCCGACTCCTAGTGACGCCATGGACTGCAGCCTACCAGGCTCCTCTGTCCATGGGATTTTAAGGATTCCAAAGCCTGGTAAACATAATACATTTTTTCTTTGTGTGTGTGTGTGTGTGTGTGTGTGTGTGTGTGTGGCTGAACCACATAGCCTGTGAGATCTTAGTTTCCTGACCAGGGATTGAACCTCTGCCCCCTGCAGTAGAAGCATGGAGCCTCAACCTCTGGACTGCGGGGAAATCTCCTTAAGCCATCCCTTGACCATGCCTAGATAGTGTAGCTTGCCCTCCTCGTCCTCATGCTGGTAAGGTCATGAGTGGCACCTCCATGGACTGCTGAGGGCTCTTGAGTCCTGTCCATGGGTGGGGTCAGCCAGTATTTGCTTTTGACAAAGTGGCATTCTAGAACCTGGGATACATACACCAATAACTAGCCACTATGGCCAGAGGTGCTGAACTCTACCTCATGTTCTTTAGAAAGCAACAGCCATATTTCATGAGACTGAAACAATTCTCACGATAGGAGTCTCTGCTGTATTAAGTAGACTTTATCTATAGCAAATGTCATTTTCACAATAAGTTCTGGAACAATAGCTTTGAACTTCAATTGTTACTGTTTAGTTGTAAGTTCTGTCCGACTCTTGTGACCCCATGGACTGCAGCTCGCCAGGCTCCTCTGTCCATGGGATCTCTCAACCAAGAATACTGGAGTGAGTTGCCATTTTCTTCTCCAGGGGATCTTCCCAACCCAGGGATCGAACCCTAGTCTCCTGCATTGGCAGGAGGATTCTTTACCACCAAGCCACCAAGGAAGCTTTCAATATTGAATGTTTATTTCCTTATTCTTTTCTAGGAATGATTCACCATCGTCTCAAGCAATTTATCAGCAAAATGCTAACATTTCTCTCTCATTTTTAAGGCAAGAATCTTCTAGAAAAGCAGATCTGTATAAATCTGGGTTCAACTTTTTCTCTGTCTGTACCCTCTATGGGAAGCCTAGAGAGGGGTTGCAGTGCTTCCTCTGGTTGAGAATCATCTAGAAAAGCCAGATCAAAAAAATGGAAAGGGCTAAACCCTGAACTCTACTCAGGGAACCAAGAGAGAATTTTGGAGGTGTCAACTTTTGCAGCAATTATGAACAGTTTTCTCTAAAGAGCTCAGAGTAAGAATGAGCTGTCAGTTCATTATTTCCCTTCACATTTCTGGTCACATATTTTCTTATAAATATTTAGATATTTCTTCACTATATAAATATTCTTCATAACTCCACAACCAGTTATTTCTGTCTCCGAGCTTTGTGGTAAACGTTCATTAAATAGACAGGTCACGCATTTCTCCAACTGTAGAACCATGAAGTTGAAACGTTCCTGTCCTCACTATTTTGGACAGTCCCATGGTGACCCTAACCATCTAGTAAAGCTGAGTAAATTGTCCAGATTTGAAGTGGTTGGTGATAAAATCGGTCAAGGAATAATTAAGATGATATCACATCCAGGAAACCTCTTGCAAAAGAAAGTGCTTTTTTAAAGAAACACAAAAAGGGAATTTTCAAATACCATTTGACCAGTACCATTAAAAATTTTTTAAGCTAACAGGAAATGCATCTGAAAATTGTTTATCCTAACTGTCTGAGAATGCATGTGAGATGAATGAGTCCTGACGTTCCCAAGAATTACCTCTCCATGCTGGCAGGGGGCGACTCTGGCAACAGAGCCCTGGGCCTACGTCTAGTGGCTGACTGTCACCCCTCTCTGACCTGGAGCAAAGATCTTTCTCAAATTTGTAAAATCTGGGGGGGGAGGGGGAGGGGGGGCTGCATCGCTTGTGTTTATCATTTCTGCCGACTCTTCCCCTGAGGATCAGTCTCTTTGCCTTTAGTTTTCAAAGATCACTCCAGGGAAGACCCTGAACAAAACAGCAGGTAATCATTCATGTGGCATTAAATCGGCTTTCTTGCTCTTTGAGGAAAAAAAATCCCAAAGAACAAAAACCAGCTTTACATTCTTGAGGGTGTGTGCTCAGTTGAATCCAACTCTTTGCAACCCCATGGCCTATAGTCTACCAGGCTTCTCTGTCCATGGAATTTTCCAGGCAAGAATACTGGAGTGAGTTACCATTCCCTTCTCCATGGGATCTTCCTAACCCAAGGATCAAACCTGGGTCTCTTGTGTCTCCTGCATTGGCAGGTGGATTCTTTACCACTGAGTCACCTGGGAAGCCACGAAAACCACCTTGGTGCTTTTCAAATTTTCAAACTGCAAAAGTGAGGTCCTTCAAGATGGAAGTTATACTGGGAAAATCAACCAGAAAAAAAAAAAAAGAAAGAAATCTGCAGATGAGGGTTCAATTCTTGGCTTTTGCTCTCACTAGTTGTGTGAATTTGGGCAAGTTGTCAGTCTTTTCTGAACCTCAGCTTCCTCATCTATAAAACTGTGTGCATGTGTGTCCAACTCTTTGTGACCCCATGGACTGCAGCCCGCCAGACTCCTCTGTCCATGGGATCTCCAGGCAAGCATACTGGAGTGGGTTGTCATTCCCTTCTCCAGGGGAACTTCCCAACCCAGGGTTTGAACCCGAGTTTACTGCATTGCAGGCAGGTTCTTCACCACTGAGCCACCTGGGAAGATCGCATCTATAAAATCAAGGGCTGCTAATGCTTATCCCACAATATTATGGTGGAGATGAAATGAGGTAGTCAGCCTATCACAGTGCCCAATCTGTATAGCTCCCATATCTCTTCACCCTATACTCTAAAGTTCACCTTGCATGGCTCTTCCTGAAACTATGTGAGTCCTCTTTCTTCCCTCATATTCATCTTGAGTCACAGAAAAAGAGAATATCTGAGAGTTAGACCTTAAAGAAGGCTGAGCACCAAAAACTGATGTTTTCAAATTGTGGTGCTGGAGGAGTCTTGAGAGTCCTTGGACAGCAATGAGATCAAACCAGTCAATCCCAAAGGAAATCAACCCTGAATATTCTCTGGAAGGACTAATGGTAAAGCTGAAGTTTCAATACTTTGGCTACCTGATGTGAAGAGTCGACTCTTTAGAAAAGATGCTGATGCTGGGAAAGATTAAGGGCAAGAGGAGAAGGGGGAGACAGAGGATGAGATGGTTAGATAGCATCAATGACTTAATGGACATGAATTTGAGCAAACTCCAGGAGATAGTGAAGGACAGGGAAGCCACGTGTGCTGCAGTTCGTGGTGTTGCAAAGAGTTGGACATGACTTAGTGACTGAACAACAAATATCTGAGCAGGAAAATGATATACACTTTAAAAATGAAGGGCTAAGCTTCTCATATATTCTCTTTTGACTGTGAGATGTGACTCTGTGAAAAAACTACATTTTACGGGCTATAAATCTGGCTCATAATTACTGAAGTTTCTTGAACTGGCTTCAAAAATAGAATTTATTTTTCCTCTATACATTTAAGCAATACCAACTTACACATTTTTTCTCCTCCACATTTTTGACTATCTTCTTTCTCTGCATGATTGAAGTTTTTGCTCAAACAGATGCCAGATTGTTACAAATCTAATAAATTTATCATGACTCTATCAAGGACTGAGCAAGCTCATCACCAATCAACCACCAGACTTCAGAAAAGTCATTATTAGGGAAGATATACACTTCCCCACCTTCTCCCAACAAAAAGAATGTGTAAGTGGCTAAAACTGATGTTGAAGTAGGGCTTAAAATCTTTTCATATCAATATTCCATTTCAGGTTTCAGTAAGATTCCCTGGATTCTGCAAGTAAGCAGTGTGGGAAAACAGTATTTGAATACAGAGTTTTGCTTATAAAAAAGATGACTCAGAATGCTTCCTTGTGGGGACTTCCCTGGTGTGTGGCTGGGACTCCACTCTCCCAGCTGAGGGGGCCCAGGTTTGATCCTAGGTGAGGAAACTGGATCCCACATGCAGCAACTAAGACTGGGGCAGACAAATAGATAAATAAATTTAAAAAAAAAGAAAAGAATGCCTCCTTGTGGTAAATTGATTGATAAAATGTCTCAATTCTCCCACCCTCCATGAATCTCTCTTGCTTTTTGCCATGTGACTTTGTCATTTCTCCCATCAAATGTATAATCTATCCTCCCATCCCTTGAATCTGAGCTGCCCTTTTGCCTTACTCTGGCCAATAGAATGAGGCCTCACCTCCATACTGGGGCCTTCTGGGGTCTTTCATACTCTTTCTTGCGTGAACCATGAGAACAAGCCTGGGCTAGCTTCTTGGAGGATGAAAGACTGTGAAGCAAAGCCAATCACCCTAGCCAAGACCTCCTTGCATTAACTAAAAATTTTAGTTGATTGCCAGATATGTAAGTGACCCCCAGCCAAGATAAGAACTGCCTAACCAAGCCCAGCCAAGATCAGCAGAACTGCTCAGCCAACTCAGAGTCAGGAGTGAAAATCAATGTTTAATTTCTTGCTGCTGAGATTTTATGGGGTCTTATGTAGCATAATTGTAGAAATAGATAACTGTTACATTCCAACTAAAAATTGGCACTTACCATCCACCTCTCCAAGGATTAAATCATGAGCCACTGCAGCCTCTGATCTTTAACACTCCCTGAAAGGAGTTCACATGCTAGTAAAGTAATGCTCAAAATTCTCCAAGCCAGGCTTCAGCAATACGTGAACCATGAACTTCCAGATGTTCAAGCTGGTTTTAGAAAAGGCAGAGGAACCAGAGATCAGATTGCCAACATTCACTGGATCATGGAAAAAGCAAGAGAGTTCCAGAAAAACATCTACTTCTGCTTTAATTGACTATGCCAAAGCCTTTGACTATGTGGATTACAATAAACTGTGGAAAATTCTGAAAGAGATGGGAATACCAGACCACCTGACCTGCCTCTTGAGAAACCTATATGCAGGTCAGGAAGCAATAGTTAGAACTGGACATGGAACAACAGACTGGTTCCAAATAGGAAAAGGAGTGCGTCAAGCCTGTATATTGTCACCCTGCTTATTTAACTTCTCTGCAGAGTACATCATGAGAAACGCTGGGCTGGAAGAAGCACAAGCTGGAATCAAGATTGCCAGGAGAAATATCAATCACCTCAGATATGCAGATGACACCACCCTTATGGCAGAAAGTGAAGAGGAACTAAAAAGCCTCTTGATGAAAGTGAAAGAGGAGAGAAAAAGTTGGCCTAAAGCTGAACAATCAGAAAACGAAGATCATGGCATCTGGTCCCATCACTTCATGGGAAATAGATGGGGAAACAGAGGAAACAGTGGAAACAGTGTCAGACTTTGTTTGGGCTCCAAAATCATTGCAGATGGTGACTGCAGCCATGAAATTAAAAGATGCTTACTCCTTGGAAGAAAAATTATGACCAACCTAGATAGCATATTCAAAAGCAGAGACATTACTTTGCCAACAAAGGTCTGTCTAGTCAAGGCTATGGTTTTTCCTGTGGTCATGTATGGATGTGAGAGTTGGACTGTGAAGAAAGCTGAGAGCCAAAGAATTGATGCTTTTGAAGTGTGGTGTTGGAGAAGACTCTTGAGAGTCCCTTGGACTGCAAGGAGATCCAACTAGTCCATTCTAAAGGAGATCAGTCCTGGATGTTCTTTGGAAGGAATGATGCTAAAGCTGAAACTCCAGTACTTTGGCCACCTGATGCAAAGAGTTGACTCATTGGAAAAGACTCTGATGTTGGGAGGGATTGGGGGCAGGAGGAGGAGGGGACAACAGAGGATGAGATGGCTGGATGGCATCATCGACTCGATGGACATGAGTTTGGGTGAACTCTGAGAGTTGGTGATGGACAGGGAGGCCCGGCGTGCTGCAGTTCATGGGGTGGCAAAGAGTCGGACACGACTGAGTGACTGAACTGAACTGAACTGAACTGAACTGAAAGGAGTTCAAGGTGGAGATCAGGAAGGAGGCACTGTGCTCTGGGAAAACTGGCAGAATAGGTCTTTAGATATTTAGATATTTTCAGGAGATTTTATGAATTCAGTTCTTGCATCTTCTCATATCTAGAAAAGCACTGACCTCATTCATGGTAATGTCTGCCTCTCAGGACTACGAGTAAACTTCACAAGAATAATATCAACGTTCCGCAAAAATGTATGCTTGATAGCAAGTACTCCCTCTTCACCAAAATGTCATATGTATCAACTTCTCCCTCTACCTGTTTGGAGCGATTTCTCAAAAATGTCTGAAATGATGCCTTCCAGGCTATAGTCTTCATTCTGCCCCAAATAAAACTTAACATTGTGCAGTTTTTCCATTCAATATATATTAACTACAAAAAAAAAAAAAAAAAAGTAGGAGCTCTTGGAATGATCAGGGAGATTTGCAGAGAGGCTGCCTTAAGATGAGAAAGAGAGATTCTGTTTTTTTTCTGTCCTGGACACTAAACTTTACTCAAAGTATGCCTGGAGCAAGTCTGGTAATTAAAACTTAGTGAAGACGTGTGTCAAACCTTTTGTCCAGAGGGCTACTTTGTTTTATGAGAGGGCAATTAAGACCCTATGGTCTGGATTCTCAAACTAGGGCACAAATAATTCCAGTATGGAACTGTAAAGGGTCAGGCAAAGCTACACAACAAAAGTGATATATCTTGTTGGGACATGAATTATCTTGAAGAGTTGGGGGGACAAGAGTAGCACTGTTTTCAGTAAGAAATATAGAAGAGAATATAAAGTTTCAACACATTTTAGTGATAAAACACAGTTATCCACTTCCCTCTCCTCTTCCAGCCAGGGATTCACTCTCCTAGATGTAAGACTTACATTAAAAAAAAAACTTTTTATTTTGTATTGAAGTATAGCTGATCAGCAAACATTGTGATAGTCTCAGGTGATCAGTGAAGGGACTCAGTCAAACATATACATGTATCCATTCTCCTCCAAACTCCCCTCCCATCCAGGCTGCCACAGAACATTGAGCAGAGTTCCCTCTGCTTACAATAGTTTCCTGCTGGTTATCCATTTTAAATATAGCAGTGTATGCGTGTCCATCCCAAACTCCTTAACTATCCCTTGCCCCCCATACTTTCCCCTGGCAACCATAAGTTCATTCTCTAAGTCTGTGAAGGAATTCTATTTTTTGAACAGTTTAAAAAGCATTACTCTGGGCACTGTGTTCTAAATTTTTTTGGTCATTTTTATTCTCCCATCATCAAAAGTTTTACTCTGCCCCTTGCCATGTTTAAAACTATTGTATACCTTTTAAATGTAATCTGTGCTTTATGATTATCAAACCTTACAGAAGAAAGTTGTTTTGAATTAAATTTCTAATAAAGTGTTACACATGCTTTTGTAATCTTTCTACATTCCGTATGGCCTAGTTTACTCCCAATCAGAAAAAAAAAAAAAAGATCATTCATCTAATAAAAAAATTGATGTTTCCTTTTTGACATTGGAGGGAAGTGGGACCCAGTTAATTGTCCAATACTGCATTCTGTTTGTTTCCCACCCTGACCTCCAGCAGAGCCCTGATGACTTCAACTGCCGTTAAAAATGCCTTTTCATCTGTTATGGACTGAGTGTATCCCTCCAAACTTTGTACATAGAAGCCCTGCTGCTGCTGCTGCTGCTGCTGCGTCACTTCAGTCGTGTCTGACTCTGTGCGACCCCATAGACGGCAGCCCACCAGGCTCCCCCGTCCCTGGGATTCTCCAGGCAAGAACACTGGAGTGGGTTGCCATTTCCTTCTCCAGTGCATGAAAGTGAAAGTGAAAGGGAAGTCACTCAGTTGTGTCTGACTCCTAGTGACCCCATGGACTGCAGCCTACCAGGCTCCTCCGTCCATGGGATTTTCCAGGCAAGAGTACTGGAGTGGGGTGCCATTGCCTTCTCCAACATAGAAGCCTTAATCCCCAGTAATCAGAATGTAATTATATTTGGAAATGGAAACTTGAAAGAGGAAAATTAAAATGAGGTCTTTAGAGTGATAACCAATCCAATCTGACTGGTGAGTGAAGGTCACTCCATTGTGTCCGACTCTTTGTGACCCCATGGACTTTACAGTCCATGGAATTCTCCAGGCCAGAATACTGGAGTGTGTAGCCTTTCCCTTCTCCAGGGGATCTTCCCAACCCAGGAATCAAATCCAGGTTTCCCACATTGCAGGTGGATTCTTTACCAGCTGAGCCACCAGGGAAGCCCAGTCTGACTGGTAAACAAAGGAAATCTGTGTACACACAGAGATACCACAGTTGTGAGCACACCAAGGAAACACCATGTGAAAACATGGCAAGACGGCAACCGTTGGTAAGTCAGGGAGAGAGGCCTCAAGAGAAACCACCCCTGCCAGCACCTTTATCTTGGACTTCCAGCCTCCAGAACTGTGAACTTATTTCGTTTAAGCCACCTATCCAGTGATATTTTGTCATATCACTACCAAACAAATATACTACTCTAAACAACTAACTGTACTTCTTCAAATGTCTATAGTTTTTGGTTTTCTTACATGCCAAGAAACAATAGTGTTTCCTCTGTTCCTCATTGAATAATTTCTCTTAGCTCTCCATCTCTTCTTTATAGTTTCCAGAATGGGCCACTGTTGGCAAGTATCTGTGATCGTCTCATTGATCAATACATATTGCTATTGAGTAGAGGATCATTTTGTTCTAGTGGTTAATAATGATATGTGTTTGCATTTTTTAAAAACTATACCCTTGTTTGTTTCTTTGCCATGATAATTTGTTTCAACTCTATATTTCATAATATAATTTTCTTAAATTTCTATAAATCAGAATAAAAATTAAAAAAAATATTTCTTATATTTCCACATAGATAGTTCAAAGTTTATTTTCCTCACCAGTCCAATTTTTCTGACCTCAGGTATGTTTCAATGCACTTCTTTCTCCTCCCCCAGGCTGGGAAGACATTTCATTTTAACTTCAACCAGTTAGAAGAAATTCATAACAATCACTGAAAATTCCAATGGGATGTGAAAATATAGGAAACATTAAACTCTACAATTTTCAAAGTAATGGTAACTCTCATCTTTAGAGGAAAGGGGAAATTAAAAGGCCTAGTCAAAGCAAAGTTGAACAAGTCCTTCAAGCAGAAATTACAGGAGAGCCCAGGAGACGAAAAACAAGAGGAACCTTCGTAATGCAGGAAGTCCGATCTAATCCATTCTGCATCCTTGACTTGGAGCAGTTGACGGTAACCTTCAAATTATAGTGAAAGAATTGTATCACAGAGGGTGTGGGAGTGGAGGGAGGTGGGAAGATTTAGGGGAAATGTCAGACTTGAGTGGGAGCTAAGAGCTTGTGATTGCAACCAAATGGACCTGAGATATACTGAAAGAAACAGAGAATTATATATTTTTCTTAATTAAATACTTCTTGTGTTTTCCTTCCTGGTCTTGACTGGTATTTATTTTTCTCCACTTGTATCAAAGCAGTGTGACATTCTCAATTGGAGGCGGGGTGGGAAGCAGAGTTTCTTATGGTTGTAATGGAAATATTTACTGGCAGCAGACAAGAATATGCTTCTCTAAGGGGAAGATTACATTTGTCAAAGATTTGCTTGGATCCTGCCTTGCTTGCTGGGAACAGTTATTTACTCTTAATTAGCCCTAAATACAGTTGAGCCCTGGAAGGGACTTATTTTAAAATCATCATTGCTGTTTTAAATCTGACTGCAGTAGAAGAGAATGACTGACAGTGATTAAAAGGGCAGTTGATGGGCACATATTAGAAATCATGGTCAATAATAAAATCTGAAGACAGGAACAACATGTATTTTATGTTCCTATAAACACAGATTTAGTGCAAGTAAGCCCAAATAATAGTACTTGTGGCATGCGCTGATTTGCTCCAAATTTAATTTAGAACAACATAAAAGTTCCAGTATCAGCTGCAGGGTACTAGCTTTGCTTTCAGCTGGCGGGTGCTATCTGTTTTGAGAGCTAGAGCAATTTCTGAAGTTGTACCTTGTCGTTTCTGTTTAGGAAGAACCTCATAAATATCTGGAATTCTCTGAAGGTGATTTCACCTTTCCAGAGTGTCCGATACTGTAATCTTATCTTCTCAGCTGCTTTATGGGTCTCTCTTGATCATTCAGTCACATAGAGAGGGCCTCACACACACACACACACACACACACACACACACAACATGTTCATGGCTAACTGAAACTCTTTTTTATTATTTCCTGCCTGCCAACCTAATAGAAGTCTATTATCTTGAGCATTCTTTGCCTTTACTCTACTTTGGGGAACAGGAAAAGAGACACTTCCGGTGGGAGTGGGAGGAGCTCAGTGATGGTCCTCCCATCTTTCCTCTCCTTTCTGAGTCCTTGGGTCACTTGGCTGCAGCATCTCTGGGGTATGGTGGCAGAGGAAGTCTCTCTCATCGCCACAGTCGTGTATGCCTCCTTCTTCCCACCTTGAGCTGTTGCCAACATTGTAGCAGTTTACTTGCATACCTTTTAAAAGCCTCCGTGGCCATTCACCGCCATTTTCCCCAAGGCACAGCCCCCAAAGGTTGGGAGGTTTCTCTGATCACAGCCACAGGGCAAGACCATTCCCTCGGCCTATGACTTCTTTCTCTGGGCTAATGAGAGGAGGAGGTCCCTGGACCTTTCAGTCCCAAGGGGTGCCCACGCTTCCTATTCCAGGACGCACGGCTTCTTTTAGTGGAAGCAACCATCAGCACTCCCTCCCCCAGGTTTCTTATAAATACAAACCTCAACCTTGCAGTTTCTGGCAGTCGCCATCTAGTGGGAGCAAATGAACCCCCTATTATTTAAATCCACCGTTATTTAAATTAGATCTCTATTCAGGAAAGCTGATCTCATTCCCCCCACCCCGATCCAGCTTGCCTAGAGGAAGGGAGCTGAGTATTTCTGGGCTCTTCAACCATTTGCCTGCCTAAATTCTTCAGTCACAGCTACCTTGAGATGGCCCCCACAATAACCTCTCTGATCCCACCAGCGTGAAGACCAGCATTTAACTAGGCTGAGTTTTTGCACTAGGACAAGGAGTGAAAATAAGCTCATTCTTTTTCTTTTAGGGGGGATTAAAACGTAAAATTTCTTTTTCAGAGACATTTCCCAAATACTGGTAATTTGCAGATGTGACTTTTGAGGGTTGACTTTTAAACCTTAGAGGAGAAATAAAAAAGAGAGAGCTGACCAACTGGGAGACACTAATGTATCCTAGTTAACCAGAATAACTGGAAAAAAAAAAAAAAAAAACCCTCAAATCCTCAATGTGAAAGTTTTTATCATAATAATTGTTAGAGACCTGCTCTTTTTGCTTGTGGCAGGAAGTCTCTACCCACAAGAAGTATATGTGGAGATTTAAGTCAGACCTGCCACTCCATGCAAAAATAACCCTAGGCCATGCTTTCCCAAGAAAATACAGGAATGACAAACAAAATACAATTGCTATTTTGCAGAACAGCTTCCATAAGTCCTGGCCATGGGGAAATGAGCAAGATGTTCCTTGTGAAGTTCATACGGATTAAACCAAATATGATTTGGTGATTAAATATATGGTTAAACCAAATATGGCTACATGAAATCTCAGTCCTGGCCCATCTTTCTGTGCCCGGTCTCCAGTGGGTAAAACAGGGCTGCAAACGGCCTCAAATATACAATCTCTATAATTTCAGGAAGTGAAATGTCTGAAATGACCCTTTGGAGAAATTTCAAGTCGAAATAATATGACTTAAATGAGAAGCCAAGTCAGTCGAGGAAAGTGTGTTTGGCAGTTACTAACGGAAGAAATGTACAGAACTCAGCTACCTGGTCTCACCGAGTGGTCGGCAGTGAGGTCCCAGTGGACCTCCCAGGGCTATAGTAGAAATAGGGCTGGGTGCTTGTTCCTGATAGAGTAAATTGGCCTAACTTCTGGAACTTTCCAAATTTTCAGACTTGAAATCCAAAATGTTCAGTTCCGGAAAGTTTGCGACAGTAATGTAAAGGAACAATGCTCATGTTAGAAAGTTCAATGCTCTGATTTCCAGTACAAAGGTATGTGATTTGGAGTTTTACCCATTCTTCTTCATGGCTAGACGAGCTCCCCTGAAATATTCTTTTCATTTATTTATTTATCAAAAGTTAATTGGGATTTTACTAGGTACTGGGCAGTACTTTAGGTGTTAGAGACATTTTAGTGAATTAAGAAAAGTGTCTGCCCTCATGGAGCTTACCTTTTAGTTTCTGGAGAAAGACAATGATGGAGAAGACATCTGGCATGTCATCGTTGATCACTCCAATGAAGGAAAAGTAAGGCAGAGAAAGGGGATACAGGGTGGAGTCAGGTGAGCAGCGATGTGAACCAAGCAAGAAAGACAATAGTGGGAAAGAGGGGCTAGAAATACTCATAAAATAATATTAACTCTGTCTCTAGAATGCCTCTAATCTCCATGCTGTTCCGACAAACAGAGGGGCTTAGAAACTCCTTTATAATAATAAGCACTGTTTATTGAGCCCTTAATATGTGCCTGCATTCTTTGAAGCATTTCACATGCATTTTCCCCACCAGTCTCTTCATTAGCACAATAAAACCAGGTAAGAGAGGTCCAGGGGAATTAAACGATTGGCTAGAAGTCACCCAGACAAGAGAATAAATGCTGGACTTAGGACTTGAACCTACTACCTTTCCAGTTGACTCCAAACATGATAAAAACAATAACAGCTATCATTTATTGGGTACCTGCTATGTGCAGGCATTGTGCGAAGTGCCTTGCATGTATTGCATAGATATCGGGGTCGATGAGGGGGAACTCCATCGCGCACACGCTCACTGCTGCAGACCTTTGTTTCTGATAACACGCACTCTCTACCTTTGACATATGCTTCTAACAAGACCACTCCTTCCACCAAAATTCTCTCAGGCCCCATATACAACCGTTCAGTGTCTACCTCTCTGGCTTCATCTGCTTCCACCCTCCCTCTGCTGCACCACTCTAGCCTCAGCGGCCTTCTCTCAGCTCCTTGAGTATGCCAAACACATCTCAACCTCAAGGCCTTTGAACCTGCTGTTCCGTCTGCCTGGATCGCTTTTCCTCAGAGACATATACAGCTGCTTTTTCGCATCATTCGGTTCTCTACTCAAACATCTCCTTACAGTGAAGCCTTCCCTGAACAATGGAAAGAAAACAGTGCAGGGCTCTGCAACTGTTCTGCTACTTCCCATCTCCCTAATTTTGCTTCATTTTTGTTCACTCTTTTTTTTATCACCTCCTGACATATTTTATGATTTTTCATTGTCTGCCTTTGCTTTATTAGGAGTTCTGTTTACTTGTTTCCCCAACAACTAGAACAATGCCTGGCATCTGATAGAAGGTCAATCCATATTTTTAATAAATTATTAAATCATGGGTACTTGAGTATGTTATTGGGTACATTATTAATCATGGATATGTTATTGACAAGACCTGTGCATCTTGAAGACTATTGTTAAGTTTAACAGATGAAAAAGGTGCAACACTTTCTATATCCAACATACTTTTCTAGACAAGGTTAATGTTCTTGACTGATAATATACAATTTCTTTGAGACAAGTATTGTATTGGTCAAAAAATTCATTCAGATTTTTCTTTCACAGTGTATGGGAAAATCCAAACAAAAGTTTTGGCCAACATGATATAACAGAGAATCATTTATCCAGGGTCCTGTCATCACAGTCCATGATGGCTGGAAGCCAGTGGCGTATCCAGGCCGGGAGCTTTCACCTCACATAGTCTCAGGTGCTTTTTTAGTTGACATTTGAAGTAAGAGTGATTATGCGGTATAAAAGACTTCAATATCTGCGAAAGTAATTGTTCCTGGTGCTGGCTACAACTTAGGAAGCTACACAGAAATCCAATAAAAGATATTAGTGTTTTAGATTCACATGACTACAGAACAGATAAGGAGAAGCAGGTGAACCTAAGATGTTATTTTGTAAGTGGAACCAACAAGACTTGTTAAAGGACTCACAGGACTTCTCAACAAGAGAAGACTTGAGGGAAGCGGAAAACGCAAGGATGATTCTTAGGATTTTGGTTTGATGGCAGCATTTATCTAAATGGGAAAGACTGGAGGAGGATATGGAAAATCAAGAGTTATGTTCTGAGCTTGGCATATTTGGAAAACTTATTAGACATCCAAGTGGCAATGTCAAAGCTTAGGGTAAAGATCTGGGACTTGAGTCAGTTTTGGAGCCATCCACACAAATGTGATATTTACACCTATGAAGAGATAAGCCTTGTATGAGAGTTTAACATGGGAGAGAAATCCCAAAATAAAGCTGTCCGGTATGGTCTTCCAGTGCTAGGTTGCTAGATGCTTTAGCTTGCCTTGGTCTCAGTTTCTCTCTGTCTCTGTCTCACTCTTCTTTTGGAAGGTTGACCCCTGGAACCCAACCATCATGTTTTGAAGAAGCCTGGTCTTCCCAATCTTCTGCAAGACATGTGAATAAATGAGCCTTCGGATGATTCCAGCTCCCAGCTGATAGCGAAAGGAGCAGAGTAGAAATGCTGGGCAGTGTTGAGTCCCACTGGAGGCTGACCCACTCAGCCATTCATTGGGCACTGTAGAAAAAGCTGATATGGAGGAAAAACCAGATTGTTCAGGGTTTACTCCAGGAGGTACATCAGAGGGTGGGCATGGACTCTAAGGGTGTGTTATGTATGTGTGCTCACTCGTATCTGACTGTTTGTGACCCCATGGACTGTAGCCCGCCAGGCTCCTCTGTCCATAGGATTTTCCAGGCAAGAATACTGGAGCAAGTTGCTATTTCCTCCTTCAGGGGATCTTCCCGACCCAGGGATCGAACGCAAGTCTCCTGTATCTCATGCATTAGCAGGCGGATTCTTTACCACTGAGCCACCTGGGAAGCCCCTAAGGGTGTATATAAGGTAGTAATTATAATAATGTATCTTGGCACAGACACTAAGAAGGGAAGACCAAACAGTGAGAAAGTACCAGGGCCCCTCAGTCAGTGAGGCTGAAAACATGTTACAGTAGAAGTTCTAGAAGTCTAGAAAAATCTGACCTTCATAGTTTGATGTAAGATTTAGGCATCATGGGTTGGAAGAGAGAGAGGGTTAGCTGCAGAGTTATGGATATTTTGTAGGGAGCTGCTGCAGATGGCTGGATCCAGAGACTGTTGTTAAAGAAGGAAGCCTGAGCACAAAGTCAACTAATTGGTATCAACAACAAGAAATAGATTTTTTTTCAATCTACTTTGAGAATAGATTGTATTACTTCAAATATTAAACTTTCCTATAAGAAAAACGGACCTGAAAAATCCTTTGAAAAGTTCCTCCTGAGAATTTTCTTTTCCAAGTACTGTGAAAAATGACTGCCGTGTTTCTTATATGAAGGTTGATAATGATGTTAAATGTAAAAATAAATGAAAACCTGTTGGAAGTCTCTGGAATGGAACTAATACACCTCTAGCTGGCTTTCTTAATGAATCCTGCTGTTTCTTTGTATTTGACTTCAGATAAATTGCTGATCTCAGCCTATGTTTTGTGGCCTTCTGCTTGCTGAGTTCTTTCCAGGACAGCTTGACAAATCTTGCGCAGACAAACACAATGCCCAGGACTACTGCAACTGAACTGGGGCTGGGAGTGCTAACATCAGCACTGAATGCACTTTCTCCTTGAGTTTGTCTGTCATTCTTTTAATTTCTTTGTCTTGGAGGAGTTGGAGGTCATGACTTTACAAGTGGTCTTACTGATACATTTCCTGCCTTTGGGAGATTAACCGAAATATACTTGTTTTGTTGAGACACACTGGAAGAACCACATATTCATTTGCTGGTAAGTGTGATTGCTGAACTGTATTCTTAAGAGTATTTTTAAAAGATCTGGCAGGGACTTCCCTGATGGTCCAGGGGTTAAGAAATCACCTACCAATGCAGGGGATGTGGGTTCAGTCCCTGGTTGAGGAACTAAGATCCCCATGCCTCAGCAACTAAACCTGGCTAAGACCCAAAGCAGCCAAATAAATAGATACCACTGTCTTTAAAAAAAAAAAAAAAGAAAAAGAAAAATTAGATAACATCTTCATGAAGGGTTAGGTAAGGATTCCTTAAATTTTTTTTAAAAACTCCTGTAGCAAAAGATTGATAGATTAGATGAAATTGAACTATTAAAGTTCTCTTTATAAAGACTGAGCACAATGAAAAAGACTAGCATACCAAGTGATGGCTTATAAATATTATTTATTTCCAAACCAGAGCTGAAAGGGGATTATAAAGTATATCTTTAGTTCTGCTTCCTCTTCCCCTCTCTTTCCATTTTCTCATCCCAACACTCATATAATCAAACCACAGAGAATTTTCTCCTCCTAACCTTCAAAATTAATAAATTACCCAATCTCCAAACTCCTGAGTTAGCCACTGGCCAGTAGAACTTTCTGTAATGATGGAAATGGTCTGTGACTGTGCTATACAATATGGTGACTGCTAGTCATACGTGCTTAATGAGAAATTGAAATTTTACCTTATTTAAATATAATTAAAATAGCCACATGTGGTTCACAGCTACCTTATTGGCCAGTGCAGCTAGATAACTGGTTTCATTTATTGAGGACCTACTCTTAGCAAGAAAAAGAAGAGAAAAGATTCAAAATAAATTGAATTTTTCTGCTGAGACAACGTCCTAAGTGTGATCCATGAGATAGAATTCCTATAGTAGACATGCTGCCTAGAAGAGTACTGTCCCCCCGCCATCATACAAATGAGAAATCTGATCCTAATACTTTGATGTAAGATTTAGGAAAAATGGGGGGAAGCATAACTAGACCATAGCACTTTTCCTTGAAAAATAGGACACATATCAGAAATGCTGCTGGAAAGGTTGTTTTTTAAATGTCGGAGTCAAGTTTTTATGGCATAACATAAAAACTCCAAATCAAAGGTCATGTCCACATTGCTATATTCAAAATGGATAGCCAACAAGGACCTATTGTGTCAACCAGGGAACTCTTCTCAATGTTATACCAGCCTGGACGGGAGAGGGGTTTGGCGGAGAACTGATGCGTGTCTATGTATGGCTGAGTCCCGTCACTGTTCACATGAAACTACCACAATATTGTTAATCAGCTATGTTTTTGTGTTAGTCGCTCAGTCATGTCCAACTCTTTGTGACCCTACGGGCTGTAGCCCACCAAGCTTCTCTGTCCATGGAATTCTCCAGGCAAGAATACTGGAGTGAATTGCTATTCCCTTCTTCAGAGGAACTTCCCAACCCAGGGATTGAACCCTGGTCTCCTGCCTCGCAGGCAGAGTCTTTACCATTTGAGCTACAGGGAAGTCTATAACCCAATAGACTGGTAATCAATAGCTGGGTAATCAGCTATACCCCAGTACAAAATAAAAAGCTTAAAGTTTGAAAAAAAAAAACCCCAAATCTGTGTGATTTATAATAACATACATTTATTATTCTCAGCCACAAGTCTGCAGATAAGCTGGGGTTGTTCTGCTTCTGCCTGCAGGTTTGGGGTCAAGTCAACTGCATGTGTCTGCCTTTCTGAGTTCAGTGGCTTCTTGGAGGAAGCTGTTCTCATGGCTGATGATACAAGAGGACCAGTGATGCCACGCCAGCACATTTAAAGCCCCTGCTCATGTTACAGGCACTAACATTCCATTGGCCAAAGCAAATAATGGTCAACCTCAAAGTTGGTGTGGCAAGAATTTGTACTCCACGTACCTTACTGGAAGGCACTGTGAAGTCACTTGGCCAAAAAAATATGGATGTGTAATTTGTTACTGGGAGAGAGTGAAGAGTTTGGAACAGTAATAAAATCAATCACAAATACTTAGGACTCCATGGATTCAGTGAGGGTCATATTTTCTAAGGGAGTGAGTTAGTTATTTTCTTCAATTGGTAGGTTCTCTCTCCTCCTCCTGCCTATCCTAATTTCCTCAGATGGAACCAACTCTCTTTAGTAACAGCAAAGAGCAGACAGAGCACCCCAGGCGTCAAGTTGCCCCAGTTTCGATTCAGTTCAGTCCAGTTCAGTTCAGTTCAGTCGCTCAGTCGTGGCTGACTCCTTGCAACCCCATGAATCGCAGCACGCCAGGCCTCCCTGTCCATCACCATCTCCCGGAGTTCACTCAGATTCATGTCTGTCGAGTCAGTGATGCCATCCAGCCATCTCATCCTCTGTCGTCCCCTTCTCCTCCTGCCCCCAATCCCTCCCAGCATCAGAGTCTTTTCCAATGAGGCAACTCTTAGCATGAGGTGGCCAAAGTACTGGAGTTTCAGCTTTAGCATCATTCCTTCCAAAGAAATCCCAGGGCTGATCTCCTTCAAAATGGACTGGTTGGATCTCCTTGCAGTCCAAGAAACTCTCAAGAGTCTTCTCCAACACCATAGTTCAAAAGCACCAATTCTTGGGCGCTCAGCTTTCTTCACAGTCCAACTCTCACATCCATACATGACCACTGGAAAAACCATAGCCTTGAGCCAAATCACAAAGGCACCAAACAAGGAGAACAAGCCTGGGGAAACCTGGGATCTACTTTCATGCAGTAATGAGCATTACAGAGAGCAGGGGAGTCACTGTGGATCTGAGTATCACTTTAGTGATATTCACTATGACTAGACAAGGAGACACAACAGGTTTGTTGGATACAAAGTGTTGATAAGCTTTCAGGCTCAATGCAATGCTTAAGATTTCAAATCCAAGTTCAACCCCTTGTCGTATAATTGTTTGTCAACTCTCCAGCCCCCACTTAGACCTTCTCCCAAGACACAACTAGTAGTGCGTGAGTTGCTCCTTTTCAAATTGCTGTTTTCTTTGTTTGCATAAGTGTTTTTAAATCATCCATTTGCCCAACAAATACTGAAAAAGCATTGACTCTGCCTGGCAATGTTTTAAGATCTGTGGATATTTCAGTGAACAAAACAGAAAAATGTATCTGTTCTTACAGAGTTCACATCCTGGTGTAAAACAAAACAAAACAAAACAAAAACATAGATAACTGAACAAATAAATACATATTACTGCTGCAGGGAGAAAACCAATTCTGACTCCATATTGGAACTGTTTCTTTGACTTGCTTGTTGTTGCTTCTGTTATTACAATCATACTTATTTGTCTCAGAGGACCCTGCCCCTCTGCTTGACTGTAAACTAAAGTGCCTTTGTTCAACCCAAAGAGAGATAATTTGTCCCTCCCCACCTGTGAATAGAAGAGATTAACACACTCCTTTCAAAGTCTGGCCATTCCCTTGGAGATATTTTACAAAACTGAAGACACTTTCACTTTACTTCCCACTGCCTCTCTCTATTCTGCCTTTTGACTTTAATTCCTCATTGCTTCTTTCTCTCTCATCTGTAAAAGAACCTGGCATCCAGACCCCATAGGATGGTTATTTTGAGGCGCTAGCCTGCCATCTTCTTGGTCAGCTACTTGCCGAATAAAGTCGCTTTCACTGTCTTAACACCTCGTCTCTCAGATTCATCGGCCTGTCATGTGGCAAGTCGAGTGAACTTGGACTCGGTAACAATACAAAGTATTAAAAAGATGTGTGTGTGTGTGTGTGTGTGTGTGTGTGTGTGTGAGTCACTCAGTAGTGTCCCATTCTTTGTGACTCCATATACTGTAGCCTGCCAGTTTCCTCTGTCCATGGAATTCTTGCCTCTGTCCAGGCAAGAATACTGAAGTGGGTAGCCTTTCCCTTCTCCAGGGCATCTCCCCAACCCAAGGATCAAACCCCAGTCTCCCACACTGCAAGCATATTCTCTACCATCTGAGTCATCAGTGTTAGTCTCTCAGTTGTATCTGACTCTGCAACCCCATGAACATAGCCTGAAATGCTCCTTTGTCCATGGGATTCTGCAGGAAAGAATACTGGTGTGGGTTGCCATTCCCTTCTCCAGGGATCTTCTTCACTCAGGGATTGAACCTGGGTTTCCTGCATGGCAGGCAGATTCTTTACTGTCTGAGCCACGGGGAAATCCTTAAAAAAGATAAAGGAACATAAAAGGCTTGAGAATGACCAGAATGCCATCTCATTCATATGGTGATGGGGAGGCTTGCTCTGAGCATATAACCTTTGAGAAAAGATATGAAGTGAGGAATGAAGAAAATGATAGAAAAATGTCCTAGTTAAAGAGAACATCAATAAGAAAGAGATTCAAGGGACAGCTTGAAAAGCAATGTGAGTAGAACAGAGCGAGGTGGGGAGTGTAGGAAGTAATTAAGCTGGAGAGAGGCTGAGAGGCTGAGGTAGGACTTTGTAGCCTGGAAAGTTGCTGGAACATTTTGCACAGAGGAATGACATGAATGGAAGTGTGGAGCGAGAAGCCTTTGGAATATAACTCTGTATGAAAATGACTCCGGAGCACTGGGCGTGGTGTCGGCCTGATTCCACATCACACCAACCTCTGCCCTCTGGGCCCTCAACACCAGCTGCGTACTTGTTTCATCTCCACTCATCAGTTCTTGTGCTTCCGCAAAGGTAAACATTCTGGGTCTCCCCTTCTTAATCTCACATATTTTCAATATGGGCTGCCCTGGTGGATCAAACGGTAAAGAATCCACCTCTAAGGCAGGAAACCTGGGTTTGATCCCTTGGTTGGTAAGATCTTCTGGAGAAGGGAATGACAACCCACTTCAGTATTCTTGCCTGAAGGATTCCCATGGACAGAGGAGCCTGAGGGTTACAGTCCACGGGATCTCAAAGAGTCAGACATGACTGAGCGATTAAGCACATCTTCCAGGATCTCTCTTGAGTTCAAAACTGCTCCTTTTTATTTGTTAGCTCAGTCTAATGCATGTACTACCTTCAGTCCATTAAGATGGAAATCTGATCAAACCAGCAAACCAATGCTATTCACAGGACATGTGTTTATTGTACACTTGCTGTGGGCAAGCTTCTGAACCAGGAACAAAGGAGGCTCAAACATGAATTGAAGTGGACCTCCAAGGCCAGGAATTTACAGCCTGAAATGGAGTTTCCCAATTGTTTCAAGTATGCAGACCTCTATTACCATAAAAATTCTCAATCTCCTGCCTAATAATACCTTAGTTTATTTAACAGCATTCATTGAGAAACTATGTAATGACAAGCAGCTATTAAACATTCAATAACACCTTTTATGTATTTCTTTTTTATTAATTTTCTGACTTCTACATAATACCACTGCCTAATAGAAAATGCATGTCTGAAACACATCATGCCTTCAGTACAATATGAGAAGTAAGTACACATTTGCCATCCCTTGAGATAATTCCAACTCTATCTTACACCTCTGAAATTTAGGAGAAGCACAGACCTGGAATAGTACCCAGCCGACCCGCAATTCCTTTCCTCTGATCATACAGATAAAGCTTCATGCACGGAAATGTGTTTATAATGTCTGTTACAAGGCTCAGACTTTAAGGATGTCCCAGTGTAAATGGGCTTTGCTGGTGGCTCAGACAGTAAAGAATCTGCCTGTAATACAGGAGACCTGGGTTCAATCCCTGGGTTGGGAAGAGCTGCTGGAGAAGGAAACAGCTACCCACTCCAGTATTCTGACCTGGAGAATCCCCACGAACAAAGGAGCCTGGAGGGCTACAGTGCATGGGGTCACAAAGAGTCAGACATGACTGAACAACTTTCACCTTCAATGTAAATGCAAACCACCCACACAAACACCCGTGACAGTGGCCCACAGGGCCTGAGCTCCTGAATTAATACCAAAACAGTGGGGACCGGACCAGCTACCTAACTCGTAGGGCCCAGCCCAGAATAAAATGCAGGGCCCCTTGTTCAATAATGTACTAAGCATTTCATAATTGTGACAGCAGAGAATTAAACCAAGTGAGGGGGGCTTCTGGGCAGGGACGCCTATCTGACCTGTGAAACCAGCCTTGCATGGGGGCCTGATGTACACCACGGTGTCTGCTGCACAGACATCGTGTGCAGTGTCTCATATGGTGCTCATCCAATAAAATCTATCATCACCATTTAGCAATAGCAAAACATGAGTGGCACCTACTGTATGCAGGCATTCCTCTAAGTACCTTGTGTGTTATATTGCATTTCACTGACAAAATAGGTATTATTATTATTATTATTATCCCCACTTTGCATCTACCAAGGCCCAGATTGGTTTAGTAACTTAGCAGGCTTGTGTAACCAATAGAAGGAAGAACCAGGATTCAGTTGACTCCATGTAGTCTGACTTCAGAATGTAAGCCCTTCAATCCTAAGGTGGTTTCATTTCCCTAATACTGGTTAGGTTGTTTTGAGAATTCAGTAAGAAAATCTAGGCAAAATGCTTGTTAACTTCAGAGTCTACATACTGAGTATCTACTGTGTGTCACACATTGTTCTAAGCCTATGCTAGCTCCTTTCATCTTCAAAACTGTCATCTGAATACAGACTGTTGTAAACTAGCATTTTAACATTGAGGAAGAAAAGGAAAAGTGACATTAGGTAACTAGCCTAAGGACACAGAAAATGAGAGACTGAGCCAGGATTTCAACTGAAGGATGGAGTAGAAAGTAAGAAACAAAAAGAGGCATTGGTTATTTTATTTATTTACATATATAATTTAGTTAGTACATGGTCATAAGAATATTTTGTGGCTCCTTGTAGATTCTGATGGCATTATCTTTAAAATACTTCTTTTATCATAGAAAAGAAATGAAAGATGATAGTTAGAGTCAGGAAACATAATACAAGTAGGCTCTTGCTTAAGCAGTCTCCACATTTTATGAAAAAACAAGAAGGCCTTATCTTCCCCGGGTCTGCAATTTATGTCTCTCTTTTTTATGATCTTGAAATTGATTCTCCACTAAGATGTAAATAAGGAAGCCTCTGTTTTTTCCCCAGTGTTCCTCCATTTTCATACTAATTAAATTGTCATAAGAGTAACCATTAATCTTCCTCGGCCACCAGTCACCCTCCTCCTCTTGGTGTTGTGTGGAATTCCCACACTGCGCCCACACTATCTTGCAAAGCCAAACTCAAGGCCAAGGGTGGTTTGTGTGCAAAGTGATCAAGGCTAGTTCCTTGAGAAAACAACACAAATTCTCCCCACCTCCTGCCACACAGTGTGAGTTAATTTACCAAGACGTGAGTTGGAAACCAAAGCCTTAATGGATGTTTTCACTTTTATTGCCTGTTAGAGAGCATCAGTGAACTGTTGAACATCAGCTGTTAGAGATAATGGAATTACCTTTCTCTAATACCAGGAGTGGTCATCACCCTACACGGCTTCCAGCTTTCCCTAAAATCACATCAGAGTGTTTTGTTCATGCACCAAACAGTGATACAGTATGTCCTCATGCTTTGTGGGAGAAATAGGAATCAAATCTTCAGGTTATTTAGAGTTTAACGACAGAGCAAGGACACACATCCCCAGGCATGTGATGAATTCGCCAGAGGTACAAAGAGTGCCATGGGCAACTAGATGGGAGAGAAATCTCTTTTACCAGAGGTTTCAAAACGGAGGAATCACAAGCTGATTCATGCAGCAGCTAAGAAGCTGAAACCTTCCATGCCTTCCGTACTTTAAAAATCTCAGATCTTTCTCAGTCCAATTGAAGCCTATGTAGGCCCTTTCAAATCTGATTTCATCCCTGCTCAAGAATCACTCATAATATGAAGGTATTTTACCTAACTTCTCCATGAATCAGCTTATAAGGAGAGGAAGAGAAATTAAAGATCGTAGAGCGGGTTTCCCTGGTGGCTCAGTGGTAAGGAATTCGCCTGCCAATGGGGGAGACATGGGTTCAACTCCTGGCCCAGGAAGATCCCACATGCTGTGGAGCAGCTAAGGCTGTGTGCCACCTGAGCCCGTGCTATAGAACCTGGGAGCTGCACCTACCAAGCTCATGCGCCACAGCTACTGAGCCTGCACACCTTAGAGCTTGTGTTCTGCAAGAACAGAAGCTGCCTCCAAGAGAAGTCTGTGCAAAGCAACGAGAAAGTAGCCCCCGCTTGCCACAACTAGAGAAAAGCCCATGTAGCAATGAAGACACAGCACAGCCAAAAAAAAAAAAAAAGACTGCAGAGAGATTTGGCATTTTTAAATTTCTGAGTCTCATGGTAATGAAGGTAGCTGGCCTCCAAATGGCTGCCCCTGATGACTTTCCTCCCTGTGGTTCATGTAGTTTCCCCAAGAGACTGAGACTATATTTCCCCTCTGCATCGAATCTGGGCTTTCATACGTTGAACAGAAGTGGTATCCTGGGACTTTTGAGGCTAGTTCTAAAGAAGCCTGGTATCTCCTGCCCAAGTCTCCTGGAACACTCTGGGAGTATGGAGATGCCATGTCGGAAGTCCAACTATAGGAGATCAAAATGCTGGAAAGGTCACTGCTGGGCGCTTCAGTGATTGTTCCAGCCAAGTTCAGCCTCCTAGGCCTTTCAACCAAGACACCAGACATGGGTCTCTATCTTGGTGCTTCCAGACCAACCCAACTGCCGGTTGAATACAACTGAGCAAACTCAGTCAACACCATGTGGAGAAAATGTGCCCCAGAAAGCCTTGTTTGAATTCCTGATTGACAAACCTGTGAGATAATAATAATAAAGTGGTGGTTGTTCTACATCACTATGTTTTGAGGTAAGTATCACAAGACAGTAAAACCTGGAACAGTGATAAATCAGATCTCCTGAATATTTTTGGTTTCATTGTACGTTGATAAAACAGAATTGACTTTATGAAACATGTAGTTGATCCCCATATTTACAGATGAGAAAACTGAAGTCTGAAGTGTCAAATAGCCATCCAGTTTTCCCTTTCATGATTTTTTCTTCCGTTACTCTCTTTTTTCATTAATCTTGGCTATTCTCAGAATAAATTAGAAAAGTTCTTCATTTTATTTTCAAACCCATCAATAATGTTAACAAATCTGAAATGTTTGGGATGAGCAACATAATTTATCTTGTAGCCCCAGTGCCTGGCATAGTACTCCACACAGTTTTAGGCACTCAGTGAATTAGTGTTGAACAGAAATGGATGAATGAATGAAACTGCCTCTTTCTGTGCCAATGGAGAGTTCTGCAACAAAGCAGCTCAATGTGTGTCTCACTTCATCTGCTTTATTTTTCATAATGAATTCATCTGACCCATTGCCTTTTGACAGATTGACCCTCAGTGTGCCAACTAGAAAACTGGTGTTTGTGTCAGAATCTGTGACTCCATGGTGTGACTTTCTGGAAACCAGAAGGTCTGTTCCTGCAAGATTCCAGATCCTGCAGAGAAAATGGCATTTCTTGGAGATTACATCTCTCTGTATCATGTGCCACTTTGGCTTGCTATGATACCTCGTGTTTGGAAGCCTGCTGGTAGTGATTCAGACAGCAGTCACCTATTTATTTTCCTGTGATTGAATTCATTCTTCATGATTGTCCTGGACCATCGTGGAATCCAGTTATTTCGGCTGAAGATCTGAAGGTGACCCCATGAAGGATGGGGTCCTGCAGAGCAGTCCTGTAAGTGAATGGTAGTTGTTGGTGTCATATTTGTGTGTGTGACTCAATACAGAAGCCTGCTCACGGGGAACTTAGGGAGAGGAACACACTAATTTTGGATTCTGTTTCTCCAGGACAATCAGTCCTTTGGTGACTGAACAGCATGTACTGAAAGGAGCACAAAATTGACTGATCCCTAAGCTTAGAAGGGTCTCTTTCCTAAGTCACCCTCAGAGACAAGAGAGCTCAAAGCTCACATCCATTTACACCACAAATCACACCACAGTGAGACCTCGGAAACAGCCGTGCCCACAGCCTAAGGCAGGAAGTTGGGGTTAGGGGTTGGGGAGGAGACAGTTCTTTGGCTAGACTTCATTGATTGGAGTCTCTTTTCACTAAAAGAGACCTTTGACCTTTTGACCTTTGGCATCCTGGGAGCACTGAGTCGCAGCTGTTGCATCTCCTGGGCTCTCCCCCAAGAGCTGGCACTCTGAAGGCCCCTTGTGAGTAGACAATGTGCTCTTATCCGAGAAGATGGGGTTGCCTCTTCACAGGGCAACAGTCCAGGGCCCTCGTCTTTCAGGGAAGTTACTGAACCACAGCCAAACCACAAAAATCAGCTGCTAAAATAGCCTCAGATTTTTTTTAAAGGAAAAAGTAAATAAATTAAAGGGCCTTGGCCAGCTGCAACCCCCCTCCCCCAATGCCAGCCAGTGAAGCCCATGTTTTTCCTCCATTAGGCAAGTATTTACTGAAATCAGAACTAAACGCTAAACACGGGGGCTATGCTGTGGGCGATATGGTTTGCATTAAGAACCAAAGTGATTGCTTCGTGGAATTTAATACTTTCGTAGAGGAAAGAGATATTAACCAAGCAATGCCATGAACAGTATAAAATAATACCTGTGATAAGTGATAGAAAGAGACTCAATTGTTATCTACAGAAAGGGGGTTGACCCAGTTAGGGAAGTCAGGGAAGTCTGCTTGGAATAAAATAAATTTGAGCTGAACTTTCAGAAAATCTGAATAGGAGTTAAACTAGATGATAAAGGAAAGAGTAGTATTTCAGCCAGAAAAAGCAGTACATGCAAAGGTCCTGTGACAGGTTACACAATTTGGTGGGCTTGAGGGATGAAAGATGACCAGAGAGGTTGGACTGGAACGACAGGCAGAGGAATGACCATGTAGAACACTGTAAAGCACATTAACCCACGCTGTCTTCATTTGAATCTGGGGAAAGGAGCATATGTGATATAATCAGTTTATGGTTTGAAAAGACCAGGTGACCTCCTTTGGCTGCCACTGTGCCCAGTGGAGTAGCTCATGTCAATTGACCACGAGATTTGACCATGGACTTCATTTCCTGGCCACACTGAGCTTTGTTAGTCCCAAGTACCTGCTATGCCTCCCCTATCTCCCATCACCTCCTGACCCTTCACTCCCTTCTGCCCTCCCAAACCCTCTCATCTGAGCAAATGTGCTGGTCAGCCAACTCCCTTCTAACCCGAACCTCTTCCTCAGTGCGTCCATCAGCTCCTGGCCTGTAAGTGAAGCCCTGATGTCCTTGGAGGACACAGCTTCCAATATGGCTGCCTCAAACTGATGTTTGTTAATCTCAGGTCCAGGAAGTAGGTGGAAATCTCCCGCTACCCAAACTCTACAGCCAGGCAGGTGGTCTTGCTCTAGCACTCTCCCACTTTCCAACCTTCCGGTCACTCTTTCTCCCTCACTAAGGGTTTGGTGTCCATTATTCCTCTTTTGTCCCACATCTTCTTGAAATAACCACCTAATACACTTATCCTCATCCACATCACTATTCTACCTCAGCCTCTCACTCTGCGAAGGGCTGTATCCTTCTATTCAACTGCCTCCTTTATACCCTGTGGACTGGATCACCAGCGTTCCCTGCTCCTGTTTTCAAAGGGGATCCTCTCATCTTCCCAGAAGCTGTTCCTGCTCCAGTGCTTCTCATTTCAGTAAATGACACCCCTGATTAATCCTTACAGTTACTCCCAGCAAAGCTGTACTGCCAAGTGGATGCTATCAGCGATACATCACAGCTTCCTCTCTTATCCTGCACATACAAGAAGACACAAAGTCCTGTTTATTTGATGTCTAAACATAACACAAGTCCATCCACTTCTTTCTGTCTCTGTTGCCTCCAGCCTCATTCCAAACCACCATCATTTTTCACATGACCCATTGAACGGCAGCCAGAGCTCCTTTTAAAGGCACAGAATGTATGATGAGATATTTTCCTTTGTCTTACCTTGGGGTGGGGACAGGAGGGGAGACAATGTCTCCAGCTATCCTCTGGGAAGAAGAGACATTTGAGGTGCAAACGCATGATTCTTTCAGCCAGATACTATCTATAGGTAGACCCTTGGAGCATACTATAGCCCATGACAAAAGTGTCTCTTGTTTTCACTCTATTTCCTTTTCTTTTCTGGATAAAATCTTGATTTCTATTCCAGAGGCAAATATACACAGGATCCCTGGAAAAGCCAAAGTCATTCTTCAAGGACTTTAGCAATAAATCCAGACATAGTTGATGCTAGGAAAGGAAGTGTGTTGTGAATCCTCACCCTCCTAACTCAGGCACCTCACCACCAATGCCCAATCAAAGAGCTAAGTCATGTCCTCCCACCCAGACCTTCAGGGTGTTGCTCTGGGTACATGTTCCAACACTGCTCCTGTTCCCCTTGGTCTGTCTCTCTGCTCTTACCATTTCCTCTTCCTGAAGTCTCTGCCTCCTGATTTTCCTGGGTACACTGCCCTCCCACAGAAACCAGCAAGCCCCACATCCTTCCTGGGGTCTATTTTTAAAGATTTCCAGGGTCTGTGGTGAGTGAATATCATTGTCTTCTCTGCTCGTGGGTAGAGGGAAGGGTCAGCTTCAGATCCTCAGAGCTGGGGAGGAAAAACATCTGGATTGCATTTTGTAACTTTATGAATTTACAAAGCAGACAAGATAAAAACATGCAAAACAAAAGTAACCCCCATTTTCCCAGTGAAGATTAATGTCCTCCCCAAAGCCTTATTGACTCTTCCGTACTTATACCTCTCTTCTTGGCTCAAATTTGAACTTATTCTGCTCCAGAAGTTTTGCTCTTATTCTGATCCCAGGATACAAACCAAAGCTTCTTTCCTTAACGACCAGACACATTCCCCAGACTCATCCTACAGGTAGAGGGTGGTCCTTCCATATGTCCACGCCCCTCTCTTGCGGTCACACCATTAATGTTTTCTCTTACATACCCCAAATTCTTCCTTATGGGCACATCCTTCTCCTTAGGGGAACTCCTCCCACCCTGGTGGTTCAGTGATAACAAATCCACCTGCCAATGCAGGGGACACAGGTTTGATCCCTGATCCGGGAAGGTCCCACATGCTGCTGGGCTTAGTGCCACAACTATTGAGCCCACAAGCCCTAGAGTCTGTGCTCCACAACAAGATAAGTCACTGCAATAAGAAGCCTGCTCATCATAACTAGAGAGTAGCTTCTGCTTGCTGCAACTAAAAAAAGCCCATGCAGCAACAAAGACCCAGTGCAGCCATAAAAAACACACAAAAAACCAACTGTCTTCCCGAGGGCCATCTTCCCTGGACACCTAGGATTCCCTTACTGACCATGTTCAGGCACTCTGTAGGATATTCTTTTTCCACAGAACGAAGGAAAAATTTAATGCAATAATAACTGAGGGACTCCTTACCATATGTCTCCTCTGTTTGTAAACTCCTTGAGGGCAGAGCGTCTGTCTTCCTTTCCGCCATATTCCCACATTAGCATATAATAATTCTGTTTAACTGTATGTTAGTCACTCAGTTGTGTCTGACTCTTTGCGACCCCATGAACTATAGTTCTCCAAACCCCTCTGTCCATGCCAGGCAAGAATAATGGAGTGGATTGCCATTCCCTTCTCCAGAAGATCTCCCCAACCTGGGAATCAAACCTGAGTCTCCTGCATTGTAGGCAGTTTCTTTACTATCTGAGCCACTAGGGAAGCCATTTTTACTTCCTGTTTAACTACTGAACTCTTATTAAGTATCAGGTATTTCTACAAGCTAACTCATGTATTCCTCACAACACATCTATATAGTCACTGCCTTATAGAGGAAGTAAAGTGACCTACAGAAAAATCAACTTGTCCAGAATCCTACAGTTGTTATAGTGGAACCAGGGCTAAAACTCAAGAAGCCTGGCCAAAAGGATATAGATTATGTGGTGAAATGCACATATATCTCACTTTTAAAACTTCCATTTCTTTATGTCAAAATAAAATCGATACTGGGAGACATGAGAGTTATGGAGTCCAATTATAGAGTTTTTAAATGGATCATTGACCATGGAAATTTTCCCATTTATGTCTGATTTCTAGATGAATTGCTGTATTCTGAAACAGAAAACCTGTCTTCTCTTAAGGTGCTCTTTCTCTCCTCTCAAACCTTTGCTTTTTATTTGCCAGTGTGTCCCATTGTTTTGTAAACAAGCTAAGTTGATAATTTGCTGAAGTAAAAACTTATCTCCATAAGGGATAAAGATGGGCTTTTCTCTGTGGAGATCTGGGCAATATTTTAAACTCTTTTAATTGTGACCAACATCTTCTTACAGCTCAGAGATGCTCCATAAAACACCTGTATATGTGATTTTCTGAGGTAAGAAGGTGATATGAGTCAGGATATGCTACCAGGAACTTTGGAATTGAAGACTTGGCTGGGTCCCTGGCCTCTGAGACACCCTTGCTCAGGTGAATTAGTCTCTAGCAGCTCCAAGGGCGTGATGTGAACCCGCAGCCTCAGTCAGTTATTTTCACAATAAAGAAGAGATTCTTTAGCTCACTCTTGAAAAAGATGATAAGGACCTTGTGCTGGGTCAGATTGACAAGGGGATTCCATGTCTGCCATTGCAGAAGGGGCTCCAGGCCCCTCGGCCCTTTAAAACTAAGAAATGCATTTAAATCACAAGCAGACAATTGATTATAGAAGCTGAATGCCATTTCACGACATATCATTGCCAAAAGGGATTGTTAAATCCATCCTTGGTGAATTTAAATCTCACAGGGAAATTCAGAACATCCTTTGATGTCAAGAGGACATTGTTCTGAATAATTTTGTAAGAAGGCAGTGCTGGTGAGTTTTGTGAAAATGACAACTCCGGGGAGGAGATACGTGAGCTGTGGCAGCCAGCCTTTACTTGAAGTCAAATTACACATGTTAAAGAGGAGACAGGAAAGTTAGTGCTTTGAAAGCAAGAACACATTGGGTTCTCAGGGTAGAATAGGAAAATGAATCAGGTCGATCAAGGGCAGAGTTTTGTGGAGAGATTTTTTTTTTAGGAGCAAGATTTGTGGAGAGAGGGCTTCCATGGGCTTCAGCACTAGAAAGAGAGATAGAAAATATATATCTATTTTGGAAAATCAAGTGATCAGCTGCATGCCAGAGCGCCTGAAGGTTTTTAAGGTCAAGAATACAGTTCGGGGGACCTGTCACCGTTTCTCTCCTTCACACCAGCTTTTCTTTCCACTCTGTCGTCCTCTGATCATATTATGTCAAAGGTGAATTGTTAGAATGGTCATAAACATGAAATAATCCATTTTTTATGTGAATAATCTGGATGTCAGCCCCATTGTGGAACCTTTATGAAAAAATTAAATGTCTCTTAAAGTGAGGCCTCAGAACCCCAGTCTCACTACCAATAACAGGTATGGGGTGCAGATACCTATTTTAATACAGATTACCTGAGGCCACCTGAAAAGCCCTGGATTAGAATTCCTAGGGGATGGAACCCGGGAATCTGTATGTTAATCATTTAAATTCTTCAGGTGATGTTTGTGTGATTTTCTGATCACTTTTGAGATCAGACAGCAATGATAGGTACCTCCTTAGTTAATAAAATCAGCAACTTGAATCTTCATCTTGAATTAAACTGTGAGTTACCCATCGTTTTTCACAATAAACATTGGGTTTGCATTATCTCTAGTGGTTTGCATTTGCTGGGTATGGAAAACAGCTCCCACCAGCTCACACCCACGTATCCCTGAGCCTTTCATCCTCTCTCCTAAACAACAATGTATCTTACATTATTTGATGTCTGAATCCCATCAATGATTAGTGTGAAATCATTAAAATCGCCCTACACATTGAACCTCATTATAACTCTCTGGTAGTTTCAGTATCATAACATAATTCTATTCACTTTAAAATTATGACACTTATACTTTTTTTTAATCTCTCTTCAGCATGTTGCAAATGCTTGCAGATTAAAATATGTGACCTGCATAAAAGATAAGATCAAAAATAAATTTTAAACCCCAACATAAATGGTCATGAGCCTCCAGGAAATGAATTTAGATTAAAAAAAAAAAAAAGCAGCAGTCTGGGCATTTATAACATTTATCACAGATATGGATTTGGTCCTTTAAAAAAATTTTTTTTTCCCGTTCATTTCTAGCTCCCTCTGGCCTTTTTCCTTTGCTGAGCAAATTTACTTTCTCACACTTTTGTATGAGATATGTACAAGTTTCCTTTCTTTGAACAATTAAAGCAACCTCTGCCATTTTAAAGCAACCTCTCAGCTGGAAATTCCACAGGTTTCCAGGAAGACACTGTTAATTAGTTGACACAAATTACTTGGAGTAAAACCAGGCATGTGTAAGTTTGTATCTGGCTTTCTTTTTAAAAAATATTTTTATTAATTTATTTTTTACTGTGCTGGGTCTTCGTTGCTGTGCAGGCTTTGCTCTAGTCGCAGAGAGCAGGGGCTGCTTTTCATTGCAGCAGGCAGGCTTCTCATTGCCATGGCATCTCTTGTTGCAGAGCACGGGCTGTAGAGCTCTCCAGCGTCAATAGCTGCAGCTCTAGAGCACAGCCTCAATAGTTATGGTGCACAGGCCTCATTGCTCCATAGCATATGGGATCTTCCCAGAACAGGGATTGAACCTGTGTCTCCTGCATCGACAGGCTAATTCTTTACTGCTGAGCCACCAGGGAAGCCCCTGTATCTGATTTTCTTCATTAGAGAGAGGCAGTATTTAAAACAAGACTGACATATAGTTTTAAAATACATCTGATATGCTCTATTACAACATTATGCAGATGTAGGCTGGGAAATTGCTAATAACGATGATAGATGAAGAACAGGGAATTCAAATACTTACTGCAATCAGTCATGATAGGAGGAGGTATGTGTCATCTGGCTTCTTCCGGGCTCATTTTGGCACCCAAAAGATCATTGATAAGCAGATAACATGATCACCTCTTTAAAGAAATCTCTCAACAAGACACCAGGGAAAATTCCACCTAGTACACCAGGCAAAAAGCCTGAAAAGCACCTCCATGCTTTTCTCAAATCAGAGCAGCTGCCCAAATCTCCAAGTTTCTCTCTCAAAATGCCCCAACCAGTCACTCAAATCCCAAACCATCTTGCCTTTTGTTTCTCGCCTCTTCCTCTCACCATTTCAATTTCTTTCCTCTCATAAATAACTCTCTGGGGACTTCCCTGGTGGTCCAGAGGTTAAGAATCTGCCTTGTAAGGCAAGTGAACGTGGATTTGAACCCTGGTCAGGGAACTAAGATCCCATATGCCATGGAGCAAGTTAGCCTACCTGCAAGCCTCAACTAGAGAGAAGCCCGCACAAAGACTGCAACAGAGACCCAATACAGCCAAAATAATAATAATAATAATAATAAAATATTTTAAAAATCTATAAGCATATACAAAAACTCTCTGCCATTTCTGGTAGAACTCAAGGTATGAGCATACTGGTGCAACTACTTTAGTAGAATTTGTATGTATATTGAACTTTTTGAGTGGGATTAGATTTTTTTAAAAAACATCATATAAACAGATATACGGATGATTGTAAAAATATGTCCTTGCTTATGAAAACCTGACCTCTTGCATTAAGAGATAAGAAGCTTTTTTATTTTTCCTGGCAAAAGGCAATGGAAGAGGTCACAGGTAATATTTCAGTTTTAGTACCCAAACTAGGAACTCTTCAATTCCAGCAAACCAGGACAGGTAGACACCTGAAAAGGAGGCTTAATGCCTCTCTCTGGGACAGCCTGATGTAATGAGGCCTGAAAGGGTAACCCAAAGATGAAATTAGTACCTCATCTTTCATGGAAAGCTCTTCCCCTGGTGGCTCAGTAGAAAAGAACCCACCTGCCAATGCAGAAGATACAGGCTCGATCCCTAGGTCAGGAAGATCCCCTGGAGATGGACATGGCAACCTACTTCAATATTTTCTCCTGAGAAACCCCACGGACACAGGAGCCTGGTGGGCTACAGTCCATAGAGTTGCAGAGTCAAATGCAACTTAGTAACTGTGCACACTTTCCTTCAAAAAAGGAAATTCATTACTCCTAGGAGACCACAGATTGCCCAGCTAATTCCTTCTGCTCTTCCCACTTGCATTTTTATCAGTTGTTAATGTCACCTGCCTCGGAGAGTGATTAGGCCAGGGACTCTTGCCTTCCTCCCAGACAGGGACCTAGGCAACTGTAAAAGTAATAAGACTCATTTGCTTGACTTGCAACCTGACAAATCTTACCCTAGTTTCAAGAACTTAGCCTCATTTTCCACCTAGTACTTGAAAGTGAGCTGCTAACAAGATTAAAACCACCATCAATACATGGCTGCTTCCCTGCATAGATGAAATTAATCATTTTAGCCCTGAAGTAATTTATCCTGAAGTAAATTAATTGTCCCCATCCTTATGAGAGGGCTTCCCTGGTAGCTCAGCTGGTAAAGAATCTGCCTGCAACGCAGGAGAGCCCAGTTTGATTCCTGGGTCAGGAAGATCCCCTGGAGAAGGGATAGCCTACCCACTCCAGTATTCTTGGGCTTCCCTGGTGGCTCAGATGGTAAAGAATCTGCCTCAATGTGGGAGACCTGGGTTCGATCCCTGGGCTGGGAAGATCCCCTGGAGGAGGGCCTGGCAACCCACTCCAGCATTCTCGCATGGAGAAGCCCCATGGACTGTAGGACACCAGGCTCCTCTGTCTATAGGATTTTTCAGGCAAGAATGCTGGAGTGGGTTGCCATTTCCTTCTCCAGGGGATCTTCCGACCCAGGGATCGAACTCGTGTCTCCCACATTGCAGACAAATTCTTAATTGTCTGAGCCACCAGGAAAGGATTGCCAGACTAATTTCTATTTCATCTTGCCCAACTGAGTCAGGTAGATGTGCTTTAGGGGTGGTCTGGCTCAGCTTCTACACACCTCTCCTTCCCCTCCAATGATGGTTTTCATTCTGCAGCCTCTCTTTCTCCCAGAGTGCATGACCTTAGGGAATTTCCCACTTTGGTAACTTGGAAATATTAATTAGGCCTCCTGAGGGCTGAGATCATTTGTCATTTTGGTGGCCAGAGTTTCCTGATTTAAGGGAGACTGGGCAAAGAAGAGATGTTAAAATCTTACAAAAGCAAATCTTGTTGCTATTATAAATGCATTTCTTAGCTTCAAAAGACAAAAATCATACGAAGATAACAAGAGGTATCAATTTAAACCACATCTTTAATAGTTTTAAAAAGTATAATGGATAGCATTAGATTTCTTAATAATTATTCTAATGTATTCTGCATAATATATTTGATATACAGTATGAACCAGATAAATCAGGATTTAACTGAAATAGAAACATACAGGTTATAAGATCATTGTTTTCTTTTAAATTCATTTGGAAAATTCATCATAACCATAACCAGTTCAAGTCTTCAGACCAAGTGGTCCAAAGACCACAGTGCAATAGAGATGGACTTCTTAGGATAGAAATTCCAAATTCAGGATAAAAATGGTCTCTATCACCCTAAAAAGCTTAAGTACAACAGCTTTAGGAGAATTTTATGGAAAGGTAGCCATCAATTTAAATCTCCTGGTTTCCTTGGTGATTAGCCCAGGAGATCTTGGATGCTTCACTCTCAGTTACATAGCTTCACCTTCCTGGCCCATTTCTAAGCAAGGTCAAGCTGTCTGGGCCAAGGTCATCTCTCTTGGATCCTTTCTTTGCCCCTTTGCGTCAGTCAAGATTCTTCAAGTCTGACTCCCACCCAGTTCATTGCAAGATGTAGATAGAACTCCAGATGTAAAGAATTGCTGAGGATCTACAGAATACTGGGGGAACTTAGGATCTGGATTCAATGCACACTGTTTTATTCTGGTTGTTCCAAAGTCTTCCAGAGAAGGCGATGGCACCCCACTCCAGAACTCTTGCCTGGAAAGTCCCCATGGATGAAGGAGCCTGGTGGGGTGCAGTGGGGGCGAGAAGAGTTGGACACGACTGAGCAACTTCACTTTCACTTTCATGCATTGGAGAATGAAATGGCAACCCACTCCAGTGTTCTTGCCTGGAGAATCTCAGGGACAGGGGAGCCTGGAGGGCTGCCGTCTATGGGGTCGCACAGAGTCGGACACGACTGAAGTGACTTAGCAGCTTCGCAGCCAAAGTCTTCAGTTTCATCCTCTGCAGTCACAGACAGGTTTTCTCCATGTGGAAGGGACATGGCAGCTCTGCACCCCAGGGACGCACTGGTCCAAGTCCCAGAGGAGAGCTCAGCAGCAATAGGAAAACCCAGATAAGGTCTCTGAGCAGTTTGTGTCATAGGTCCCTCTGGAGCCAGTTATCAAGGTCAGAGGGATAGAAGTGATTCCACAGATAAACCTGTGGTCCTGTCCACTGCCCTTCACGGTCTATAGCCAAGAAAGGGGGTGGGAGAGTGTGATATGTAGACAAATGGTAGTGGCTAATATGTACTATGTCCTTAAGTATGTTACAGGCATTAGTATATTTGTTTTCAGTATATGACTTTGTTAGTTTTATGGTAAGGCTAAGCTGAAAGTTTGATTATTGTCACCATTATACAGAAAAGAAGAGAATGAGAACAACATTTAGGTAGCTTGTCTGAGATCACATAACTGGTGAATAGAAGGATTTAAAACCAGACTGGCTGACCCCAGATCTATCCACCCACCTGCCATCATTCCTGTCAAATTCTCCCTTCTCTCTTTTTCCTTCCTCTCTCCTCTGTAGGGTGACTGACAGATGGAAGGGCTTGGAAAGGGTTGGGTGCTGAAACTCTTTTTTGCCCTGACTATAGCCTCAAATACTTGCTCAGGTCTTTCTCTACCTACCTCAAAGTTTCTAGTGCTATTTCTATTCTGTTTAACTATCAGCCCCCAACTGGAACCATTAACTAGATTCCAATTTCTTAATTTAGACAGAAGCTGTGCATAATATTCTTCACTAAGGCAGAGAACAAATGCCCAAGGAATGCCAGAAAACAATTTTACACAAAAGCACATCTCAGAGGAAGTAAAAAAAGAAAAAGCAGTAAGATACAGAAATCTATTCAAAATGATGAATCACTCATGTTTTATCAGATTACGGTCACACCTCAGGGCTAAATAACCACTAAGATATAATTTAACACTTGATTTTCAACTGTCTTCTCCACTTCTCCCTTGATTTCGTAAAAGAGTACTTTTTTTATTGGGCCAGGACACAAGGTATGCAGGATTTTAATTCTCCCACCAGGGATTGAACCTGCACCCCTTGCAGTGGAAGAATAAGTGCAGTCTTAACCAATAGACCACCAGGGAAGTCCTGATAAAAGAGTCTTGAAGACCCTATTCAACCATCATCCCTTCCATGTGGCTCCCTATTCCTACTCCCCCACAGAGGCGGATTAGCTGAGTTGCTCCCTTTCCTGTGTTTACCAAGTCTTGGTATGTACCTATCCAAGGATTTCATCACTACTTTTGCCCTTATGTTTTCTTCCCATGAAGAACTGTTATTTTCTCAGGAATAGTAACTATAGCTTGTGGATCTGTATTTTTCCATCCTCCCTAAAAATGCCCAGAAAAAAAGTAGTTCAATAAATATTAATTCACCCATTCCACCAGCCTGCCTTCAGCTCTTCTAGTACATTCTGCATTTTCCTGCCTGGAGGCTGGTGGGCTTGTCCTAACTGGCTGAATGAACATGTCAGACTCAGTGGGGCTCTTTCTCCTGAAAGCAATTCTCCTTTCCCTCTGTTGCCTCTTCCAACCCACTGATTAGAACCATTCTGAGCAACACCAAGATGCTATCTCAGGCGAGTTTCGCCATTTTTCTGTTTATGTTCAGGAAATAGAAGAACTGTGTCTTTCAGAGGCAGGAGAACGTGAAATCACTTGGTCAGAATCACAGGTCTAGTAAGTGATGGAGCCAGAACCAACATCCACTGTCCAAGCTCCAGGCTATTTCTTTTACCTTCCACATTTATTTGTTTAAAAAAGTCCACGTCTTGGGAGTGACCTGAGAGTTCAGTGCTTTCAGTTGTAGCCAATGAAGCATCCATCCTGGAGAGCCTTCTGGGGCACGTGTGTTCTTGGTCAGTTTCCACCTCATCCTAGCAGGAAGTGAAATGTCAATCGAGTTTGGTTCTGTCTGATCCTCACTTGCCCCTCAAACATACCATGCTATTCCATGCTTTTGTATTTATGTACGTGTTACTCCTTCTGTTGCAGATGTCCTTGGTGCAAGTTAGTGCACATCTCTCCCTCTCTGAAGCTTTGCGGTAAAGTTTGGGAATTTTTTCCATTGTGCTTTCATCGCACCTTTGTGCCTTTACCACACTGTGTGTGAGTCCTCACTAGACTCTGAGTTCCTAAAGAGCAAGGGTCTGCCTTCTTATCTGTACAGCCCTAGCATCTGATTCAGCACTTGCTATTCTAAATATAAATTTTATCGAGCACCTACTGCATACCAGGTTCTGTGCTGGTATAAAGTAATAGTCTCTGCCTTCAAAAACATTTAATAATGATGATAACTGTTGCCCGTTCCCCCAAACCATTCATCATATCTAAGTTCTTGGGGTTCTATGTTATGCTGAGATAGGGTTGCTGGTTGCCAATAGCCACTTGGCCTAAGTGCAGACAAGTTTAATAAAGTAGAGAGTAATTCATTTCTGAAATTAGATATTGGGCTGAAATCCTAGAATCCCAGAAAATTCAGGGCTCCCAGATCTGCAGTCTTGAGTCAGCCTGACAAAACCCCTCTGGCAGGGAAATCACACCAACTGAAGTCTCAGAGGAGCTCAGATCTGGGACATTCGTCTTGAAGATTCAATGACTATTTCTTTGAAAAGGTGCCACCTAAGACAACGTAGCTATGTTTGGGGTGGGGGTTGAGAGACACATAGGAAAACTTTCTAGAGACTACAGGTCACTGAACTGCTCTGAGCTCTGTATTTACCTTAAAGTGGAAGGAACACCCCTCCAAAGGCTGTTGTGAGAAAGACCCATGAGGTAAACCCCAAGCACCATGCAGGGCACACAGTAGGTGCTCTGCAGTTACCCTGTCTCCTCAATAACCTGTTAGCTGTTCTGGGAAGTAACTCTCATCTCTGAACAAAGATGCCCTCTAGTTAGGGGCCACACTTCTAGGCAGGTGGGCTGGAAGGTGAGCAGGGGGGTCCTGCAGAGGGACCACCCCCACCCCTTACCCTGGACCTCTGCTGTCTTCCCAGGAGAAATGAGCAGGGCTTGGTGGCAAAGGGAGCTGTGCCTGTCTGCTAGATCTCAAAGGCACTGTATTCAGGACCCCAAAGAAATATCAGCAGTTGTGGACTTCCCCAGTGTTTCAGTAATGAGGGCTCTACGCTTCTAATGCAGGGGACACGGGTTCCATCCCTGGTTGGGGAACTAAGATCCTACAAGTGGTGTGACTTGGCTAAAATACATATATGGTGGGGCTTCCCTGGTGGCTCAGTGGTAAAGAACCCACCTGCCAATGCAGGAGATGCAGGGGATGTGGGTTCGATCCCCGGGTTGGGAAGATGCCCTGGAAGAGGAAATGGCAACTCACCCCAGTATTCTTGCCTAGGAAATCCCATGGACAGAGGAGCCTGGTGGGCTAAAGTCCATGGGGTCACAAAGAGTCGGACACGACTGAGCGACTTAACAACAACAGCAAGGATTGCTGGGCTGGGGTGGAAAGGGTGTCTCATCTTTGAATATTATCCATGCAGGACTCCAGCATATTGCTTCCGGGAGTCTTGCCTGGAAAGCCCCTTGCAGTCAGACTTTGTGCGTCTTTAAAGCTAATGCTTCACACAAAGATGCTTTCTTCTTTCCCCACCTCACCTGTCTGCACTGACCACAAGGAGCTCTGAGAGACTGACCCAGACCTTGTCTATGTCCGGTCTCTTTAGCGTACATAGTATCTGCTTCTGTGCGTGTGTGCATGCTAAGTCACTTCAGTAAAGTCTGACTCTGCAACTCAGTGGGCTGTAGCCTGCCAGGCTCCACGGAATTCTCCAGGCAAGAATGCAGGAGTGGGTTGCCACGCCCTCTTCCAGAGGATCTTTCCGACCCGGGATCGAACCTGCGTCTCGTGCATTGCAGGTGGAGTCTTCACTGCTGAGCTACCAGGGAAGTTCCAGTATCTGCTCTTAAGTCTCCATAAATCTATTGCGAGTTCACATCATGCACCAGACCCCTGGATTGTTCCTCCCTCCAGCCCAAGGAATGAGGTCCCCCTTTCTCAGGCTCCTGGAATGTCTTTGCCATCCCTTCCCCTCACTGAGGGAAAAGTTTTGTCTCATAAGGTGGAAGGCTGTTCCAACTCACTGTAAATCCTTTCTGCCTCTGCTTTTGCATCTGAATGTCAAAAGCCTTTCACTTCCTCCTGCTGCAGCAAATTTTCCCCAAAGCAGTGGTTGTGTGATGGTCATGGTGAGAGTAACAGAAAATACGGAGGAAATAAATTGCAAAAATATTACTGAAGAACAGTCACGGTAATAGCAGCTAATTACTTCTCAGCTCTTATAATGCTCTAGGAACTACAATAAGGAACCCGTAGGACATTCTTACCACAACAACTCATGAGGATAAAATTATAAATTATTTTCCTTGTGTTACAAAGGAACACAGGCAAGATTGCCTACAGCCAAGGAACCGGCAGGTGCCGGAGTCTGTTGGGAACCCAGACCGTCTGGCCCCAGAATCCACGTTCAGCCACCATGTCTATGCCTCCCTACATCTGTGGCTGGTCCTAGACCCAAAGTAGCTAACAATAATGCAGCAGGGTAAAGTTAAATCACAAACCAGCGCAGAATGGCCACCCAGTCGATATTTGCTGAAAGAAGACAAACAACTGCAGAAACATGGTTCATAAACCCCACACAGAGGCAGCTCATCAGGGAAATGATTCAAGGGCTGATCACCATATTCTCCAGTCAAATAAAAATGTGATAAGTTGGACATTTTTGCACGTTCTAGAAGAAACAATGACTGTTTGGAGCACAGAGCTCTAAACTCTTCTGGGTCCAGACACGCCATGGAGCTGAGCCAAAAACCAATGTGAATCTGAAACGAGCTCCCTAGAATGAGTATGTTTACATTTATTCTGTAAACTTGCACTTCCTTTCCAAGCAATGACATCCATCAACCCCTCTTCCAAGTCACCCTTGCTGGGCTAAGAAAGAGGTGCTGGTGCTCAGGCTGTTTTTTGCTGGCATTGTAGGTTAGGGTTCCTAGAGGTTTCCTGATCTATTTGGGTCCTAAGATTTTTCTTTCTCTTCTACTAGTCCTGGTAGCTGATGTTTCCTTCATCAGCATGAAGATGAAGATTTTTGGAGAACCAAAAATCTCCAGCTGGGAAGAATCAGTTTCAAGTGTTTTTAAAACTCAATTCTTGATAGCACTGGTGCTGGTTCATCATGAGAAAAATTAAGGTAATAATAAAGATTTTCAAGAGATCTCAAAGAGTGTTTTAAGGGCATAAAAATTGGTTTTAAAGAGCAATGAGCCATGGAAACTTAAGCTAGAAGAAATTCTTGGTCTTTAAACAAAAATCAATTTCCCTGCTTTAATATAGCAAGAATATTCAAGGTATCATAACTTTCTAATATCTTACTGATGTGTGCCCAGCACTGTATTACATTTGGGAAAGGAAGTGCTTTTAGTAAGCGTATGGACTTCTTGAAGGGGCAAGATCACCACATTTGTATAAAGCAAGACACTTCAAGAGCCAGATAAGACAAATATGATGGAAGGACAAACAAATTCTCTAGACAGAGTGCTACGTGATTCCAAGCTCTTTCATTATGCTCTCCTGTCGTGGGCTGAACTGTGTCTCACATACCCTCCCAATTCATATGTTGCTGGTGACGGCTTCAACAGAGCCTCATGGTCCCGAAGTGCCCACTCCACTCAGTGGCAGGGGGTGAGTTAGTTTCCTGTCAGATCTCCAGTTTCCTCTTCTGTAAAATGGGGACTAAAACCTTACACCTGAGCCACAGGATTGCTGGGAGCCTTAAAGTAGATGATGCCTGTAATGCTTACTTAGTACAGTGCCTGAGACATATTTAGCATCTCAGTAAATGTTAGGCTAGCTTGTAGGACTCTATGTGCTGCAGGTAATAAGTTCAGTTCAGTTCAGTCGCTCAGTTGTGTCCGACTCTTTGCGACCCCATGAATCGCAGCACGCCAGGCCTCCCTGTCCATCACTATCTCCCGGAGTTCACTCAGACTCACATCCATAGAGTCCGTGATGCCATCCAGCCATCTCATCTTCGGTCGTCCCCCTTCCCCTCCTGCCCCCAATCTCTCCCAGCATCAGAGTCTTTTCCAATGAGTCAACTCTTCGCATCAGGTGGCCAAAGTACTAGAGTTTCAGCTTTAGCATCATTCCTTCCAAAGGCTGGTGTCATCTGCATATCTGAGGTGATTGATATTTCTCCAGGGCTGATCTCCTTCCGAATGGACTGGTTGGATCTCCTTGCAGTCCAAGGGACTCTCAAGAGTCTTCTCCAACACCACACTTCAAAAGCATCAATTATTCAGTGCTCAGCCTTCTTCACAGTCCAACTCTCACATCCATACATGACTACTGGAAAAACCATAGCCTTGACTAGACGGACCTTAGTCGGCAGAGTAATGTCTCTGCTTTTGAATATGCTATCTAGGTTGGTCATAACTTTTCTTCCAAGGAGTAAGGGTCTTTTAATTTCATGGCTGCAGTCACCATCTGCAGTGATTTTGGGGCCCCTCAAAATAAAGTCTGACACTGTTTCCACTGTCTCCCCATCTATTTCCCATGGAGTGATGGGACCGGATGCCATGATCTTCGTTTTCTGAATGTTGAGCTTTAGGCCAACTTTTTTCACTCTCCTCTTTCACTTTCAGCAAGAGGCTTTTTAGTTCCTCTTCACTTTCTGCCATAAGGCTGGTGTCATCTGCATATCTGAGGTGATTGATATTTCTCCAGGCAATCTTGATTCCAGCTTGTGTTTCTTCCAGTCCAGCATTTCTCATGATGTACTCTGCATAGAAGTTAAATAAGCAGGGTGACAATATACAGCCTTGATGTACTCCTTTTCCTATTTGGAACCAGTGTGTTGTTCCATGTCCAGTTCTAACTGTTGCTTCCTGACCTGCATACAGGTTTCTCAAGAGGCAGATTAGGTGGTCTGGTATTCCCATCTCTTTCAGAATTTTCCACAGTTGATTGTGATCCACACAGTCAAAGGCTTTGGCATAGTCAATAAAGCAGAAATAGATGTTTTTTTGGAACTCTCTTGCTTTTTCCATGATCCAGCGGATGTTGGCAATTTGATCTCTGGTTCCTCTGTCTTTTCTAAAACCACCTGGAACATCTGGACATTCATGGTTCATATATTGCTGAAGCCTGGCTTGGAGAATTTTGAGCATTACTTTACTAGTGTGTGAGATGAGTGCAATTGTGCAGTAGTTTGAGCATTCTTTGGCATTGCCTTTCTTAGGGATTGGAATGAAAACTGATCTTTTCCAGTCCTGTGGCCACTGCTGTTTTCCAAATTTGCTGGCATATTGAGTGCAGCACTTTCACAGCATCATCTTTCAGGATTTGAAATAGCTCAACTGGAATTCCATCACCTCCACTAGCTTTGTTCATAGTGATGCTTTCTAAGGCCCACCTGACTTCACATTCCAAGATGTCTGGTTCTAGATGAGTGATCACACCATCGTGATTGCCAAATTGAAATTGTTTAGGAGGAAAAGAGGAGATTATTAAAATGGCAAGCATGCCTCACAGCACAAGGAAAGAGCTTAGCCCAGTGGCTTCAACTGGGAGTAATTTGGCCCTCTAAGGGAAGTTTGGTGATGTCTGGAGACATTTTTGGTTGTCACAACTGGGGAAATGCTATTGGCATCCAGTGGGTAGAAGCCAGAGATACTGCTGGACGTCTTACAAAGCACACCCTGCCCCCTGCCCCCACATCAAAGAATTATCTGGCCCCAACTGTCAACAGTGTTGCTGCTGAGAAACTTCAGGCCAAGAGCAGGAAAGTCACCTGGACCCTTAAGACTAGATGTTAGTTGTTACATGTGGCTTAGGGATGTCATGAAAATATTATTGAGCATGGCACCAAGGGTGCCATGACCAAGAAGTCTGGGAATCTCTGCGATGACTCTTTATGACCTACAAAAAATTGCATGTACACATACACAAGTTACCCAGTGCCCTGTCTAATGCATAATGACTTCTCAACAAATATATTGAGGGACAGAGAAAAAGAATGAATAAATGAATGAATGAGTGAGAAAACAGTGTTTCTCTGGTTTATCTTTTTATGCTTGGAATTACATCCAATTTACTCATCTCTGAGGGGAGACCCCTCAATAAGCTGAATCCTAACCTTTTGTTGGTCAGTCTTGGGGCCGGGGGTTGGACCCAGGTGGGGTTCTGAGATGCTGGTGGTACCATAAGTCGGGAGCATAAGACTACTCCACCAAGGAAGTGAACATTGCAGTGACTGAAGGTGTGAGATTCAGAGAGAAAGGCTGGCATCTGAGTTGGAAAGTGTCCTGGCAGAAGGGCTGTCATGACTAGAGCACTTGAGAAAGACTCAGAATGAAAATTCAAGGGCAACTGAGATGGAACAGAGAGCAAGGCTGAACCATGTGGAAGAGACGTGTGAGATGGGACAGAAAGAGGAGGTGCAGACTGGGGAAAACATGAAAGTGAGACATGGAAGAACCAGGGGGTCAAGCCATGGAATCTGAACTTATTTAGATTTACTGGAGAAAAAGAGCAGGTCAGATATTTAAAGAAGGGGTGAGATGCTCTGAGACTCAGAGAAGAAACGTAATTCAGCGCCAATGCCCTTAATGACACATTGAGGGTACCAAGGGGCACCTGGTTGACACTTTGCTTTGAGAGTCCCCAGATGGTCTCTGAGCAGAGTATGCAAGGTATTCAGAAGCTGATGGGGGAGCCTGCAAAAAAGATTCCGGTGTAGATCCGTCTGGGTGAGTAATCTGCTGTATTAGAATGGTTGCGAATGAAGAAACATGATTTATGTTTTCTCTTGGGGCTAAAATGTTCTGCACTGAACACACTCCTACAAACGCAGCTAGAGAACTTTGTCCAGATAAGCTTCTCCTTTAGGCTACCCATGAAGATGAGGGGGTGGCTCAAATATCAAAATCTGCTCACACACGGATTCTGTCCTCTGAACAAAGGCTCTGAATGGCACGCCAGGCAGGTAGTGGGCTCTGCTGCAAGGCTTATACCAAGTTCTCTCTTTAAGAGTGCTCATTCATTTTGCATGGCAGTTCAAATTTTAATGTGGGTCTCATTTCAGTGTTTATCCCTACATCATCATATCATTTAAAATAAAGTATTTGCATCTGCTTGAACTCGGAACATTTTACAACCTCATGTCAGAACTTTGGAGGAGGAAATGGCAACTACTCTAGTATTCTTGCCAGGAAAATCTCATGGACTCAGGAGCCTGGAGGGCTACAGTCACTGGGGTTGAAAAGAGTCGGACACGACTGAGTAACTGAGCATGTTTGCACATCAGAACTTTATTTTTAGTTGAGTTGTTATTCTCTTGGCATCTGAGATACATTGATTCTAAAATTTCAGTTATCTTTTTACTCATTCTTTGAGGTTGTGTTGTATTATGGTCTTTTGAGTGTCCTTCCTTTAGAAAGCCTTCCTTGAGAAAAGCCTGAGAGGTCCCTGAGTTGTATGAAAATTCACTCAACTAGAAAACCTGGGATCCAATCCCAAGTCATATCACACATTTGCTGGGACTCTGGCCCAGGCAAGTTACCTCTCTGAACACCTGCTTCCTCGTCCATCAGATGACAAGAGGCAGTATGTCACCAGGGGCAGAATATGAGTTTCAGGCTCAAATCTGGGCTCCAAATTCTGAATCCACCATTTACTAACATTTTGAACCTCAAAAGTTACTCACCTTGAATCCAAATTTTATTGTGTGTAAAATGCAAATAATGATTTCTTCCTCATAGTGTTGTTGAGAAAAATAAAGGCAACTAAAAATAGAGTTGCCAGGGACTTCCCTGGTGGTCCTGTGGCCAAGATGCTGCACTCCCCATGCAGGGGGCCCAGGTTTGATCCCTAGTTCGGGAGCTAGATCCCACATATTGCAACCAAGATCCTGCATGCCTCAATTAAGACCCAGTGCAGCCAAATAAATTAAAATAATTTTTTTAAATTATTAAAATAACAGAGTAGCCAAATATTTTGCTCTGAATCTCACCATCTGGTATTTGAGACTTCCACCAGGGAGGAGAGGGACAAGGGAATTTTGTTTTAATGGGGGCATTTATAGTTATATATATGGTAATGGTGAGCGTTAGAGTTATTAGCAGCCTGTCATGTCATGATTTAGATGCAATTATTCCTGCTTAGTCTCTAGGCTTATACCTTACTATGCTGATTTGCAAATTAGATGTTAAGAATGGGACTTGATTCCTCATAAATTCTGGTGCATGAGGCAGAATGGCTCTAAGTAAAAAAGCACAGTTCAGAATTGTGACCAGGCAGGTAGCAATTATGAAATACTGCTGAACACTCTTATTTTATAAACTTAGAGTACAAGTAAAAAAGCAGAGACATTACTTTACAACAAAGGTCTGTCTAGTCAAAGCTATGGTTTTTCCAGTAGTCATGTATGGGTGTGAGAGTTGGACTATAAAGAAAGCTGAGCACCAAAGAATTGATGCTTTTGAACTATGGTGTTGGAGAAGACTCTTGAGAGTCCTGTGGATAGCAAGGAGATCCAACCAGTCCATCCTAAGGGAAATCAGTCCTGAATATTCATTGGAAGGACTGATGCAGAAGCTGAAAATACTTTGGCCTCCTGATGCCAACAACTGAGCCATTTGAAAAGACCCTGATGCTGGGAAAGATTGAAGGTGGGAGGAGAAGGTGATGACAGAGGATGAGATGGTTGGGTGGCATTACTGACTCAATGGACATGAGTTTGAATAAACTCTGGGAGTTGGTGATGGACAGAGAGGCCTGGTGTGCTGCCATCCATGGGGTCACCAAGAGTCAGACACAACTGAGTGAACTGAACTGAACTGAGAGTACAAATCAGTCCTGGGTTTACTCTTACTTTGCTCATTTATTCAGCACTTCCATTTGCTTGATTCTTTGTTCTTAAACTTCACTTGTTATTATAACACATATAAAAATAATAAATATTTACTGAAAAAAGTTAAGAAAATATAGGTGGTTTTAAAAAACTCTTGTCATATGATATTTAGAAACAACTACTACTAATATTTTGAAGTATACATTCCGTCATGTATGTGTATAGATATAGATGATTGTAAACACCATTTTACTGTAGACAATTTTGCAATATATTTTTTAAGTATAGCAAGAAGAGATAAGAAAGCCTTCTTCAGTGACCAGTGCAAAGAAATAGAGGAAAAGAACAGAATGGGAAAGACTAGAGACCTCTTCAAGAAAATTAGAGATACTAAGGGAATATTTCATGCAAAGATGGGCTCGATAAAGGACAGAAATGGTATAGACCTAATAGAAGCAGAAGATATGAAGTAGAGTTAGCAAGAATACACAGAAGAACTGTACAAAAAAGATCTTCATGTCACAGATAATCACGATGGTGTGATCACTCATCTAGAGCCAGACATCCTGGAATACAAAGTCAAGTGGGCCTTAGAAAGCATCACTATGAACAAAGCTAGTGGAGGTGATGGAATTCCAGTTGAGCTATTTCAAATCCTGAAAGATGATGCTGTTAAAGTGCTGCGCTCAATATGCCAGCAAATTTGGAAAACTCAGCAGTGGCCACAGGACTGAAAAAGGTCAGTTTTCATTCCAATCCCAAAGAAAGGCAATGCCAGAGAATGCTCAAACTACCACACAATTGCACTCATCTCACATGCTAGTAAAGTAATGCTCAAAATTCTCCAAGCCAGGCTTCAATAGCATATGAACCAAGAACGTCCAGATGTTCCAGCTGGTTTTAGAAAAGGCAGAGGAACCAGAGATCAAATTGCCAGCATCCTCTGGATCATGGAAAAAGCAAGAGAGTTCCAGAAAAACATCTATTTCTGCTTTATTGACTAAGCCAAAGCCTTTGACTGTGTGGATCACAATAAACTGTGGAAAATTCTGAAAGAGATGGGAATACCAGACCACCTGACCTGCCTCTTGAGAAATCTGTATGCAGGTCAGGAAGCAACAGTTAGAACTGGACATGGAACAACAGATTGGTTCCAAATAGGAAAAGGAGTACGTCAAGGCTGTATATTGTCACCTTGCTTATTGAACTTATATGAGAGTACATCATGAGAAACACTGGACTGGAAGAAACACAAGCTGGAATCAAGACTGCCGGGAGAAATATCAAACACCTCAGATATGCAGATGACACCACCCTTATGGCAGAAAGTGAAGAGGAACTAGAAAGCCTCTTGCTGAAAGTGAAAGAGGAGAGTGAAAAAGTTGGCTTAAAGCTCAACATTCAGAAGATGCCTAACGAAGATCATGGCATCTGGTCCCATCACTTCATGGGAAATAGAAGGGGAGACAGTAGAAACAGTGTCAGACTTTATTTTTGGGGGTTCCAAAATCACTGCAGGTGGTGATTGCAGCCATGAAATTAGAAGACGCTTACTCCTTGGAAGAAAAGTTATGACCAACCTAGATAGCATATTCAAAAGCAGAGACATTACTTTGCCAACAAAGGTCCGTCTGGTCAAGGGTATGGTTTTTCCTGTGGTCATGTATGGATGTGAGAGTTGGACTGTGAAGAAGGCTGAGTGCTGAAGAATCAATGCTTTTGAAGTGTGGTTTTGGAGAAGACTCTTGAGAGTCCCTTGGACTGCAAGGAGATCCAACCAGTCCATTCGGAAGGAGATCAGCCCTGGGATTTCTTTGGAAGGAATGATGCTAAAGCTGAAACTCCAGTACTTTGGCTACCTCATGCGAAGAGTTGACTCATTGGAAAAGACCCTGATGCTGGGAGGGATTGGGGGCAGGAGGAGAAGGGGACAACAGAGGATGAGATGGCTGGATGACATCAGTGACTCGAAAGACATGAGTCTGAGTGAACTCCGGGAGTTGGTGATGGACAGGGAAGCCTGCCATGCTGTGATCATGGGGTCGCAAAGAGTCGAACACGACTGAGCAACTGAACTGAACTGAACTGAATGGACTGCAGCCCGCCAGTCTCCTCTGTCCATGGGGATTCTCCAGGCAAGGATGCTGGAGTGGGTTGCCATGCTCTCCTCCAGGGGATCTTCCCAACCCAGGGATTGAACTCAGGTCTCCCACATTGCAGATGGATTCTTTACTGTCTGAGCCACCAGGAAAGCCCAAGAATACTGGAGTGGGCAGCCTATTGCTTCTCCAGGGGATCTTCCCGACCCAGGAACCCAACTGGGGTCTCCGGCATTGCAGGCGGATTCTTTACCAGCTGAGAAAACTGGGAAGCCCAATATATATAAATAACATAAAATTTGTCATTTTAACATTTTAAAGCACACAGTTCAGTGTCATGAAGCACATTCACAATGTTGTGCAACCATTACCACTACCTAGTTTCAGAAATGTTTAAAACTCCAAAAGGAAACCACATACCCATTAACAATCACTTCCCATTCTTCACTATTTCCAGTTCACGGCCACATTCATTTGATTTCTGTCTCTGAGGCTTTACCTACTAGGGATGATTTGTATTAAAGGAACCACAAATATGTGATACTGTATTTGGCATCTTTGACTCAACACAGTGTTTTCAAGGTTCATCCACACTGCAGCATATATCAGTACTTCATTCTTTTTATGCCTGAATAATATTCCATTTATTTATTAATATATATCACATACAGACCTGCCTAAGGGACTATATTTCTCATAACTCTAATTCTTACAACAGTCCTGAAAAATCTATATAATGTTATTTAATTGTATAATGTTATAATGTATAAAATATTATATAATGTTATTTGAATATAATGTTATTTTTTCATTTAAAGATGAAAAAACTGAAATAGAAAGGACTATATAAATGCACATGGTATTAATGCTGGAGCTGGGGTCAGAACCTAGGCTTGCCCACTTTCCATGTAAGTTCCATTTACAAGACTGTTTCCTTAAGGCAAAGTTCTAGAAGTGAGATTTGTAAATCAGAGGACATGCATAGCTTTAAATTATGTACTGCAGAACTTTTTAAAGGCAAGGCATCTTTGGTAACTTCATCCAGCTTGAATCAAGAATCTTAAAGATTTAATTTAGCTCCAAAGAGCCTTTCAAAAATTGATGCTACAATTTTTTGGCCTGAAGGCCATATTCAAATTGCAGAAAAATGAGTTTCTTGTTTATGCTGATCATAAACTACCAAGGCACAAATGTGAATTTAAGGAGTCTCAAACACTAGAAGGAGTAGTTAGGATTCATGATATTATATTCTGAGTCTTTTGCATTTGGCTAATGATGATCAATCTTTTGATGAGTAATTCAAATCTGGAGGTTGTCAACATGAAAAAAAGGGGCCCTCTCCAAATTCCCTTCAGGAGAAGAATTGGTATTGGAGACATGATGTTCAACTCCTTTGAGAAAACATCATTTTTTTGATAAGTGGAAATATGTTTTTCACAGGGAATCTGACACTCTATGTAAAAACTAGCTTGATATTACTCTAACTTCTGTACCAAATACCAGATTGAAAATAATTTTTGTGCTATGAGTAATCTTGTTTTAATGGCTATAACAGAGCCATTCTTGAGTCAGTAAAAACCAAACTTTGTGGTTTAGGGAAGGTTTTTAAAAATGCTTTTACTTATTTGGTAAGAAAAAGAATGTAATGCAGAATGTCATCATTGAACCTTCCATAATATAAATGATAATCTATCTGATAATAAAAATAAATAACATTTACCTGGTAAGTCATTCCCATCTAGCATTTTTGTTAGAATAATCTGACACCCCTATTGCAACGTCAAGTGCAAAGCCTGGCTTCTTAGAAATTATTGATTTTATTACTTGCATTGACTTCAAAAAGTAGTGATCAGATTGCAATGTATTTACTGCAAGATGCCTATGTACTTTTACATAAAGTGTAATATTCAGATCACTTATCCTGCAAGGGCAGAGCATTTAGGATTTTTGTTTCAGAAAGTTATGAGGTCCTGGTATCCTCAAGAGTACTTATTACGGAGATTAAAATGTGACAGAGAATGAGTAAAAATGTGTAAAAAATGAGAGAGTTCCCTGGTGGTCCAGTAAGAATCTAGTTTGTAATGCAGGGAACACAGGTTTGATCCCTAGTTGGGGAACTAAGATCCCACATGCTGTGAAGCAACTGAGCCTGTGTGCCACAACTAGAGAGTCTGCAACCGAAGATCCTGCATGCTGCAACTAAGACTGGATGCAGGCAAAGAAATATAAATGAATAAATATTTTTAAAATATGTTAAAAAATGTATTTACTTATGCAACACATATCTATCAAGCACCCACTCTGTTAAATCACGAGGGACATGTCAGCAAACAAAACCAATAACTTTACCCTTAAGAGGCAGACCTTGACAGCATATTAAAAAACAGAGACATCACCTTGCTGACAAAGGTCTATCTAGTCAAAGCTATGGTTTTTCCAGCAGTCATGTATGGATGTGAGAGTTGGACCATAAAAAAAGGCTGAGGGCCAAAGAATTGATGCTTTTGAACTGTGGTGTTGGAGAAGACTCTTGAGAGCCCCTTGGACTGTAAGGAGATCAAACCTGTCAATCCAAGGAATTCAACCCTGAATATTCATTGGAAGGAATGATGCTGAAGCTGAAACTCCAGTACTTTGGCCACCTGACTTACTGGAAAAGACCCTGATGCTGGGAAAGATTGAAGGCAGGAGGAAAAGTGGACAACAGAGGATGAGATGGTTGGAAGGGATCACCAACTTGTTGGACATGAGTTTGAGCAAACTCCTAGAGATAGTGAAAGACAGGGAAGCCTGATGTACTGCAGTCCATGGGGTCACAAAGAGTCAGATACAACTGAGTGACTGAACAACAACAATAGAGGTAGACCAGGTAGGGAGATGGTTGGAAGATACAAACCAGATGAACAACTACTATGTGTTCAATAGTGATGAAGGAAAAGCAAGATGAGGAATAGAAGGTGAGGAGGAGGGTAACTTCTGAGCAAAGACTTGAAGTTAGAGAACAAGTTACGCTGAGAGATTTCACTTTCTTTTTTATGCAGGAGTAGCAGCAGGATTAAAGGCTCTGGAGAAAGATCTCAGCTGGAGTGTTTGGGAGCAGCATAAGGGCCAGAAGGACTGGAGCAGAATGAACTGGGTGGGAGGGAGGGTTAACAGTGAGGTTACAGAGGTCTGGACCATGGAGACTTTGCAAGGACTTTGGCTTCTCCTCTGAGTGGAAAGCTACTGCAGGCCTTGAGAAGATGTGATGCACTTGTGAAAAGGTTAACTCTGGTTGCTATGTGGGAAAAATAGCACAGAGGCAACAGTAGAAACAGGAAGAACTTTTGAAGTCTAATGCAGTAATCCATGGTAGTGGCTTGGAACCAGAGGGGAGAAGTAGGTAGATTCTGGATATGTGCTGAAGGTAGAGCTGATGGAATTTGCTAATGGATTGAATATTGAGAATGAAAGAGATGATTTTGAGGTTTTAGCCTTAAATAAAAGAAGTTGTCATTTATTGAAAGAAGAATGTTCAAGAAGAACAGGTTCTTTTGGTTGTTTTTGTTCTTGGTTTTGTCATAGTGTGATGTATGAGTTTGGTTGGGAACATGTGACGTTCAAGATACTGACTATAGTCTAGTTAAAAGTGTCAGCTATATCCAGGAGCTATGTACAAACACAAGCAAGAGATACACAGAAAGAGGGCAGCTGGCCACTGACTGATGGGAGATTCCTGAAGAGCTCCTAAGTTTTGGTGAAACAAGGGTCGAGGACACCAGCCCCAAGTGGGCCGGTGGGAGTTAATAATCTAGGAGCATGAGTAAGTGGACTGACAAGGGAAGGGCTGGGGGCCTGCTTGGGACTTACATTAGTGTTTCAAAACTTAAAATGAAGGCTCCACATAGATATGTGTCTTTCTCCAGCCACATCCAGCTCTCTGCTGCAGGCTTTCAAAATGCTTGAATAGCCAAAGCAATCTTTAGTAAGAAGAATAGAACTGGAGGAATCAACCTGCCTGACTTCAGGCTCTACTACAAAGCCACAGTCATCAAGACAGTATGGTATTGGCACAAAGACAGAAATATAGATCAATGGAACAAAATAGAAAGCCCAGAGATAAAGCCCAGAGATACGGACACCTTATCTTCAACAAAGGAGGCAAGAATATACAATGGATTAAAGACAATCTCTTTAACAAGTGGTGCTGGGAAAACTGGTCAACCACTTGTAAAAGAATGAAACTAGAACACTTTCTAACACCATTCACAAAAGTAAACTCAAAATGGATTAAAGATCTAAACGTAAGACCAGAAACTATAAAACTCCTAGAGGAGAACATAGGCAAAATACTCTCTGACATAAATCACAGCAGGATCCTCTATGACCCACCTCCCAGAATACTGGAAATAAAAGCAAAAATAAACAAATGGGACCTAATTAAAATTAAAAGTTTCTGCACAACAAAGGAAACTATAAGCAAGGTGGAAAGACAGCCTTCAGAATGGGAGAAAATAATAGCAAATGAAGCAACTGACAAACAACTAATCTCAAAAACATACAAGCAACTCCTGCAGCTCAATTCCAGAAAAATAAACGACCCAATCAAAAAATGGGCCAAAGAACTAAATAGACATTTCTCCAAAGAAGACATACAGATGGCTAACAAACACATGAAAAGATGCTCAACATCATTCATTATCAGAGAAATGCAAATCAAAACCACAATGAGGTACCATTTCACGCCAGTCAGAATGGCTGTGATCCAAAAGTCTACAAGCAATAAATGCTGGAGAGGGTGTGGAGAAAAGGGAACCCTCTTACACTGTTGGTGGGAATGCAAACTAGTACAGTCACTATGGAGAACAGTGTGGAGATTCCTTAAAACACTGGAAATAGAACTGCTTTATGACCCAGCAATCCCGCTGCTGGGCATACACACCGAGGAAACCAGAATTGAAAGAGACATGTGTACCCCAATGTTCATCGCAGCACTGTTTATAATAGCCAGGACATGGAAGCAACCTAGATGTCCATCAGCAGATGAATGGATAAGAAAGCTGTGGTACATATACACAAAGGAGTATTACTCAGCCATTAAAAAGAATACATTTGAATCAGTTCTAATAAGGTGGATGAAACTGGAGCCTATTATACAGAGTGAAGTAAGCCAGAAAGAAAAACACCAATACAGTATACTAACGCATATATATGGAATTTAGAAAGATGGTAACGAAAACCCTGTATGCAAGACAGCAAAAGAACACAGATGTATAGAACAGTCTTTTGGACTGTGGGAGAGGGTGGGATGATTTGGGAGAATGGCATTGAAACATGTATAATATCATGTAAGAAATGAATCGCCAGTCTAGATTCAATGCAGGATACAGGATGCTTGGGGCTGGTTCACTGGGATGACCCAGAGGGATGGTATGGGGAGGGAGGAGGGAGGGGGATTCAAAATTGGGAACACGTGTATACCTGTGGCAGATTCATGTTTATGTATGGCAAAACCAATACAATATTGTAAAGTAAAAATAATAATAATAATAAAATTTTTAAAAATGCAGAAATTTGCATTTAACCAAATTGGAAGATTTTGGATAAGTACAACAGCTGAGGGAGATAGAACTGCCACCACTAAGAAGAGCTGCAGCAAAATCTGTGCCCTCAGGGTGGATCCAGGATTCAGAAAGGTGGAGAAGGTAAGAGCGTATTCGAGTCAAAAAAGGAAATTTTGCTGATGACTCATGTTGAGAGGGTCTCCTGGAAAGGTTTTGCTTTGAGGATGGAGTGGGAGGTGGAGCCGTGGTAGACAATATACAGTGCTGCATGTGGGTGGAGCCTAGAACATGCAGGATAATGGGGGCGTGGTCTGGGGAGGTCCTAGCTTCCTGACGGTGGCTCCTAAAAGGAGATTCAGCCCAATCTGCAGGAGATTCAGGCTTCCTGGCAGGTGATAGTAAAGAGTGCATGAGGATTGGGAAGTTGTGGGTCATAATGGAAGGTGCTCAGTCATTCAGTCATGTCCAACTCTGCGACCCCATAGACTCCACTAGCTCAGCCGGCTCCTCTGTTGATGGAATTCTCCAGGCAAGAATACTGAAGTGTGTTGCCATTCTTCTCCAGGGGATCTTCCCAACCCAGGAATCAAACACAGCTCTCTCCCCTCTCCTGCATTGGCCCATGGGTTCTTTACCATGGTGCCACCTTTGAAGCCCCCACACGCTTTCATCCTCTTTATGCCAACTCATGGCAGTAGCAGATGAGGGGTGCTGTATGTAAACATACTTTGAGAAGGATAAAGCATAGCATAAAGGGAAAAGTTTTCATTACAAGTTCATCTGATAAAAAAGCAATGAGTGAGGGAAGTCTCTCTTGCCCTAGTTTGTTTTCCCAACACCAGCAACCCAGGACTCTACAATGGCTGTCAGGCCTCCAGAAACACCCTCTGCAGGCTGGAGCCTGACACAAAGCCAAGTCCAAACATTGTCTTTCAAAATCCATATCTCTGTCTGCCCAACATCAAGAGGGTCCAAGAACAGACTGAGCTCCCATCTTATGATCTGGCAGTTGAACTTAAACTCCATAGGTTTTGTGCTTTGGGCCCATTTTCATTATGATCCTAAACAATAGCTTTATTATAAACACAGGTTCCCAATAAAAATGTGGACTGTGGAGGGGGAGAAATCTAGTGCCTCGTGATTTAGGGGAATGTTTGGATTAAAAATAAAAGCTTGCATGGTGGGGCCAGCCTTTCAGAGAGTGAGTGTCACAAGGGAGTACATGCAGGCAGTTAAAGGTGAGTCAGGGAGGAAGTGAGTTGCCAGCATGCCGGGGTCCAGCCCCGGTGGATCCAGGGTAATTCGAAGGGGAGACGGAATCAGCATCCTAGGAAAAAACTTATTTAATTACAGATATAAAGGGAGATTAGAAAAGAATAGTGTAGTAGGAAAATTAGTGGAGAAAAAAAGGCTGAATAACTTGATTTACGTGGAATACCAATCACCCTACGTAGGCCACAGGTGTCTTTCCGTTCTCCCAAAGGAGAGGAGGCACTGAGGCCTCCTTGGTCCGATCTTAGAAGCCCAGGCAAAATTAGCAGGCTTGGTGAGTACCCATGTTCCAGATGAGAATTCAGCCAGAAGGGGAAAGAAAGAATGACATGGGGGAATCAGTCTTTCCAGAAACTGATCCCATTTCTTTATTTTTCAGGTTTGCTTATATACTTTTTGTTATACATAGGGATGAATACAGAGTCACGTGGGGGTCAGCAGACCTGACCCTTGTCAAAATCAGGTGCTTCATATAAAATTATACAAAGGTCTTATGGGTTTTACATCATCTTCTGGCCATGTTCTATGGCCCTTTCTGATAACAGTCAGTCAACCAGAAAACTTATTTCTTCCAAGGGTGATTTTTTCTTAAACCAAGCACCACCCTCCAAATAAAGTTGCATTCCTATAGGGTGAGGGTGTAGTGGGTTACAATCAAGAAAGGAATTTACTTAGCCTAAGGTTTAACATGATTAATCTTAAAGGTTAATACTTATTTTTCCTATATGCTAGTTATATTCATTATAAGGGCAGGGAATATGAAGATTTAGCAGCAAATATTGGCTCAACAAATGAAAGACCCTTCACCAATATAATTTCTAATCAACCCACTATACTATGCTAATAATTTTCTAACTTCTCAAAAGAGTCTGTATTTTAAAAGTTTTAAAGCATCTCATGCCTCTCACAGTTGGGAGGCTGTAAACTATCACATGTGCAGGATGAACCCGTTCAGGGAGGCTAGAGAACCTTCAGAGGAGTTTGTAAGTTGAAACACTCTTGTCATGCTCAGGAATTTTTATTAACTGGAGCTGCAAGTTAGCTCCTTCTCCGAGAAAAATGGTGATGGGGGAGAGCCCCCCGTAAAGTCAGAGGTGTAGGTGAGAGCATAAAACAGACTCTGGTTTTGGGGGTAGATGCTTGGGAACAGGGGTTTCCTGAGGCTCAATCCCGCCTTTGCGTATGCCGAAGCCTCCTTCCTCATGACTTTGCAATGGGCGGAGTTCCTCACGCTGGCTCCCGGCACCAGCGGACTCTCAGCTATTATGATATCCAAGATCACAATAGCCAAGTGGAGAAAGGCTACGGATATACAGAGATTGGGGCACCCAGTAGGCAAAAATTGAAAGAGCATCTTACTGTTGCCTAACATTCACAAAATAGTCTTATCCAACAATGTGTGTGAACTTGTTCTGACTCCTGTAGTTTCTCTGTTAGCTGAATGAGGAGTCTGGGGACTTTTATTTGGCCTTTCTCACCATCTAGGGTGGTGTATATTGAACAAAGAATGATGGTGGGAAACAGCTGGTCCCCTGAGCTCTGAAGACATTCTCCATAAATGGAGTACTGAATATCTCTTGTTGTGAATATCAGTAGGATACTTGGCCACCAGAAATTGATTCAATTTTGCTGATTATTCAAGGGCACAAGAAGGAAACTCTGGAAGGCATTCAATATCAGATCTTTTTCATTTGTTCTGAAAATGGTTCATCTCTCTCCCCAGCCCTTAATGCATAGCAATCATCAGAGCTGCCTTTCTCTCCTGTGAGCTGGCAGGGGTGCTCAGAGATGGCAAACTAATTTTGCTATCAGCCTGCACTCTGAAAAGTCCCTTCTTTGTCTGACATTCTGTGATCATAAAGAAAAGCTCCTGATACCCCTAAAACAGGGTGCGTGCTCAATCATGTCTGACTCTATGCAACCCCATGGATTGCAGCCCATCAGGTTCCTCTGTCCATAGAATTTTCCAGCAAGAATACTGGAATGGGTTGCCATTTCCTTCTCCAAATCACAGCGTGCATCCTTACATTAAGTAGCATTGGACTTTGAATAGGGATGCACTCTGTTCATCTTTCTACCACCCTTGAATGCATGTGCATTAACAGACAAATACCACATTGCTAAGACAGAGCACAATATTTAATTATTTTATTAAAAATTAATTCAAGGTAATAGATTCAGAGTTTTGCCAAGAGAACACGCTGCTCATAGCAAACACCCTCTTCCAACAACAAAAGAGAAAATCTACATATGGACATCACCAGATGGTCAATACTGAAAGCAGATTGATTATATTCTTTGTGGCCAGAGATGGAGAAGCTCTATACAGTCAGCAAAAACAAGACTGGGAGCTGACTGTGGCTCAAATTATGAACTCCTTGTTCCCAAATTCAGACTGAAATTGAAGAAAGTAGGGGAAACCACTAGACCATTCAGGAATGACCTAAATCAAATCCCTAACAATTATACAGTGGAAGTGACAAAAAAATTCAAGGGATTAGATATGATACAGTGCCTGAAGAACTATGGACAGAGGTTCGTGACATTGTACAGGAGGCAGTGATCAAGACCATCCCCAAGAAAAAGAAATGCATAAAGGCAAAATGGTTGTCTGAGAAGGCCTTACAAATAGCTGAGAAAAAAAGAGAAGCTAAAGGCAAAGGAGAAAAGGAAAGATATACCCATTTGAATGTAGCATTCCAAAGAATAGCAAGGAGAGATGAGAAAGTCTTCCTCAGTGATCAGTGCAAGGAAATAGAGGCAAACAATAGAATGAGAAATACTAGAGACCTCTTCAAGAAAATTGGCGATACCAAGGGATCATTTCACACAAAGATAGGCACAATAGAGGACAGAAATTGTATGGACCTAACATAAGCAGAAGATATTAAGAAGAGGTGGCAAAAATACACAGAAGAACTAGACAAAAAAGATCATGACCCAGATAACCATGATGGTGTGATCACTCACCTAGAATCAGACATCCTGAAATACAAACTCAAGTGGGCCTTAGGAAGCATCACTACAAATAAAGTTGGTGGAGATGATGGAATTACAGCTGAGCTATTTCAAATCCTAAAAGATGATGCCGTGAAAGTGCTGCACTCAATATGCCAGCAAATGTGGAAAACTCAGTGGCCACAGGACTGGAAAAGGTCAGTTTTCGTTCCAATCCCAAAGAAAGGCAATGCCAAAGAATGCTCAAACTACCACACAATTGCACTCATCTCACATGCTAGTAAAGTAATGCTCAAAATTCTCCAAGCCAGGCTTCAATAGCATATGAACCATGAATGTCCAGATGTTCAAGCTGGATTTAGAAAAGGCAGAGGAACCAGAGATCAAATCGCCAACATTCAGTGGATCATAGAAAAAGCAAGAGAGTTCCAGAAAAGCATCTACTCTTCTTTATTGACTGCACCAAAGCCTTTGACTGTGTGGATCACAGCAAACTGTGGAAAATTCTGAAAGAAGTGGGAATACCATACCACCTTACCTGCCTTCTGAGAAATCTGTATGCAGGTCAAGAAGCAACAGTTAGAACCGGACATGAAACAAAAGCCTGGTTCCAAATTGGGAAAGGAATATGTCAAGGCTGTATATTGTCATCCTGCTTATTTAACTTAAATGCAGAGTACATCATGTGAAATGCCAGGCTGGATGAAGCACAAGCTGGAATCAAGATTGCCAGGAGAAATATCAATAACCTCAAATATGCAGATGACACCACCCTTATGGCAGAAAGTGAAGATGAACGTGAAAGAGGAGAGTGTAAAAGCTGGCTTAAAACTCAGCATTCAGAAAACTAAGATCATGGCATCTGGTCCCATCGCTTCATGGGAAATAAATGGGGAAACAAAGGAAACAGTGACAAACTTTATTTTGAGGGGCTCCAAAATCACTGCAGATGGTCACTGCAGCCATGAAATAAAAAGACACTTGCTCCTTAGAAGAAAAGCTATGACCAACTTGAACAGCATATTAAAAACCAGACATTACTTTGCCAACAAAGGTCCATCTAGTCAAAGCTATGGTTTTTCCAGTACTCATGTTTGGATGTGAGAGTTGGACTATAAAGAAAGTTGAGCACTGAAGAATTGATGCTTTTGAACTGTGGAGTTGGAGAAGACTCTTGAGAGTCCCTTGGACTGCAAGGAAATCCAACCAGTCCATCCTCAAGGAAATCAGTCCTGAATTCATTGGAAAGACTGATGCTGAAGCTGAAACTCCAATCTTTTGACCACCTGATGCAGAGAGCTGACTCATTTGAAAAGAACCTGGTGCTGGGAAAGATTGAAGGTTGGAGGAGAAGGGGACGACAGAGGATGAGATGGCTGGATGGCATCACCGACTCAATGGACATGAGTTTGAGCAAGCTCTGGGAGTCGGTGATGGACAGGGAAGCCTGGGTGCTGCAGTCCATGGGGTCGCAAAGAGTCAGACACAACTGAGTGACTGAACTGACAGAATAGATTCATAGTGACACTGAAAAATTGGCTTGTTGTCCAGTCTTTGCTTTCATTTTCTATCACCAATAGCTAGACTTCATAAGTACCAAGCTTCTTGTGTTGTAGTTGTTTCAATTTTGATTCTCCTCAAGGAAATTATTGAATTCCTTAGCATATGATATCTTCCTAAGATCATATGACCAATCCTATAAGGAAACAGAGAAGGTGAAAGAAAGGTCAGGAAATGTGGTACCCTCCAGGGAAATATGAAGTCTCCAGTCTCTCAAAGGTCATCATTCACTTATTAGCTTGCTTTGAGAGTGACTGCTCTCTTGACCTAAGCAAACATGAGGATATTTGAATTTAAGATGAGTCTAGTGGTGAAGAAGGTGGAGAGAGGAGGAAGATGCATTACCTATGGTTGGGAAAGGGTGAGGGAATCCACCTTCAGAGTGTCTATGGGACCAAATTAGAGTCCAGGGCACCTGTTCAAAGGAAGGCAAAGAGGACAGACCAAGGCAAACTTCACCTACTGTTCTGTGTTTTCCTAAGTCATCACGGTGGCTTCTCTATTATCCTAGTGGAATAGACTTTTAAAAAAAATACAGGATGCATTTTAAGGAATGTTCTTTCTCTAGGTCTGTTGAAATAATTAAATTTCCATAGTCAGCCACCAAACGAGATAGCATTTCTCTCAGTCCATCCCATTGGCCTTCCACAGGGGTGGTGTTTTGGAGGTCATCAAAGATTTGCATAACTAAAGGCTTTGCATCTGAGATGATGTCTGAGGCTCCTCCCACACACAATCCTTTCCTAGCTTCAGCCTGGTCTGCACACCACAGTCACCAAAGCCATCAGAATAGAGTGTCTTGGGCATGGGGTCTGAATTCTTATTTTAAAATATTCCCAAAGCAGCCAGCTTTGGAAAGCACTGAAAATTCCCAAGAATGACAGAAAAGGTGAAGGGGGAAGAAGTGAGGAGACCAGGGGGCAGAGGTCAAGTGAGAGGAGAGGCCTGGCCGTCTCTGTGTCCTTCTGCAGCAGGATGTAGGCACTTCTCAGCCTCTGCTGTTTCTCAAGTTTCCTCTAACTACTGGAAAAAGTGAGGGGAAGCTGGATGGATATCTGTATTTTGGGCTCCAACCCAATGGCATCTTGGTTATTTGCGACCAGTGTAAATTACCTAAATCCACTGATCTTCAGCTTCCTTACCAATAGCACTCACTAAACGTGGGTAGCACTCACTACCATTGTGGGCCCAGGCCAGCCCAGAATAGGCCATGATGTCCAGCCTCTGGACAGGTTCTGATGTGGCAGCTCTGGCATTCCCAGGCACCAAAGAAGTGCCAGGGTAGCATGGAGGTGATGTTCAGTGCACAATGGCCCTGATGAAGCCCTGAGCCAAACTAGGAAGTAGACCAAGTTTCTTCTATTCCTCTCCTTCCAGCTCTGCAGACTCTGAAGCACCAAGTCCCAGCCGAGCCTGTCTTCTCCCAAAAAAACCACCATCGTTTTCTCTTCACCACTGCAACCTCCATTCCTTTGATGTTGATTTCTGCTAATCATTGGTTTGATGAAAGCAATTATCACTGAAGTATGGATGACTAATGCATTGGCAACTTTTCATGGGGTGTTTGTTAATTCAAACCCACCTTCAAATGGTAAAATGGATTCAGGGGGTGGGTCTTCAGAGTCATCTTGTCTCTTTGACTATTCCAAGAAACCCTCCCCCCAAAACTGATCAGTCAACTTCATAATCGCCATCCTATCCCCTTCACTAGTCAATTTTGACTGTAGCTCTACACCACATGAGACTAAGGTAATACACACATCCCTGGGAGAAGCCTGAAGACAGTATAACCCCATCAGAAGCCATGAGAACATTGGCGAGCATTGTTTTTCTTCAAAATGACAGAGTGTGTTCCTTTGTGGTATTCACCTGGAACTGTTCTTTGTTCCTAAATTCACTCTGCCTATAGAGATGCCTCCTCTTCCACAAATCTTGAAAGAGAAGAATCTTGAATAAGTGAAAATGTTATGCCTTCAAGTTCAAGAAGTAGTGAGGTCGTCAGACATGAATCCAGGATGGCAGCCCAGTCCCAATCAGGGTGTCCGCATTCCCGCTGGCAGAAAGAAGGGACGAGCACATGCTCCATTTAAGGACACTTCACGTGCATTTAACACATAAAGTCCATTGTAGTGGTGCTGATGAGAGTCTAATTACGTGACTAGAACTTTCTGCAAGAAAGACTGAAATGAGACTTTTATCTAGGTGTGTTTTCACTTCTAGGTTACTGTGGGTTCTCCTTAGCCCTCCTTGGCCCTGTTAGCATCCACGTACATGTCACCGCCTGGGGATGCTACCTCCTGAGGCAAAATGCTCTTTTCTCCAATGTTACAGCACCTGCAAGGTCATGTTCCATGTGATCCTGTGTGCTTATCTGGCATTGAGTCATTGAGAACATTTGTTTTTTGTCAGTTCCCCCAAAGCATCACAGAGTACATTCTACATTCTGACACTACATTGGAAAGTGGGAAAATCCTCTCAGGCAGTTCATTTCATTAATCAACAAAAATGTTGATGAGGCCTCCGATATACCAGTACTGAGCAAAGTGTTGAGGATACAGTAACAAAAGGCCTGGTCTCTGCCTTTAAGAAGCTGAGAGGCCTCTGGAGAGATGGGGATGAGTACAATGTCAGGGACACATGGAAGGTTATCAGGGTGCTGTGGGTGGGGGTGAATGGACTGTCAGGGCAGATAGGGGTTGTCAGGTAAGTCAACTTGCAAGAGGTTAGCCTGAGATGAACTTGAGAAAAGGAGCAAGGATTGGTTAGGCAAAATGGAAATGTATATTCCATGAAGAGGGTTTAACATTTCCAAAAACAAGGAGAAAAAATAGGGTGGTGTATTCATGAAAGCACATGCTATTCAGCATTACCAGAAATGCATGAAGATGAAATTAGAGAGGCAGGAAGCAGGCTCTAACTCCTGGAGCATCTTGCATGCAACAAGATACAAGTTTCACTTTAGATTGAAGACAATGGGGAAATGATCAAAGAGTTTCAGTTCTTGACACAGTCACATTTGTGCTCATAGATGGAGCACTCTTGCAACTCCATGAAAGCAAGTTTTAAGGAGATGTAAAGAGAAGAGGGGAGACCAGATAGGAGACTATTGAAGTATCAAGGGAGAAATAACGATAGACTGAACTAGGGTAGGCTAAAGGAGATGGAAATAAAGAGATCATTAAATAACAAAAAAATAAAAACAGCAGGTCTGATGTTTGACTGAATGGAAGGATGAGGATAAGAAAGTTAGCATGCAGGAAACCTTGCTTTCTAGTACAGGTTGGGGTAGATAGTGCTGCCAACCAATGACAGCAAAGTGTATGAGAAGCAGACTTAGGGAGGATGGTGATGTGTCATGGGGCAGACAGCTGAGGGTGCTGCACCTGGGGGTATCCAGGTGGAGGAGTCAGATAGACTCTTGACTGTCAGAATCTGAATGTCCCAGGAAAGGTCTGCCCTGGGAGATCTAGGCAGCTATCATAGGCCATTGAAGGCATATAAGTCACAGCTTAAATCATGAGAGTGGATCACTCACATGGAGCCAGTAGGAGAAAAGGGCAGTGATACAAAAGCATTAGGGGCTTTCAGAAGGAGCAGTTAGAGGAAAGAGAAGAGCCAGGATGGAGAAATGTCATGAAAGTCAAGGGCTGAGAGAGCTCAATAAAGAGAGTGGTCCATGGTGTCCTCATTGGGTATAACAGAGAGGACCTAGATTACAAGGATTGCAAACAGCTATTGTAAAATAGGGATGTCTTGACCCTATTTCACTATAGAGGTGACCTTACTGAGAATTGTAACAAAATAGCAGGAAATGAACCATATTTCAGAGTCAACAGGACATAAAGAAATAGACAGGAAGATATGGACCGCTGTACGGAGTAAAGATGTTGGACAGTTCCTAGCTGTTTAAAAACGTAAAGGAAGATTTCATTGATGTTGAGTAGCAAAGAGATTTGCATGCTTCTCTTGGCTCTAAGAAGAGAACCAGTAAAGAAAAACCATTGACTTCAAATTTCTCAGTTAAGAGGTAGGGAATCTTCCGTGACTCAGGAAATGGAGAGGGGACCTTTGGAATATGACTAAGAACAAGCAAAGGACTCAGTGAAACTCTTCTGGGATTAGAGTCTTGTGTTGATTCCTTAAGGACGGAGCTGGAACCCGATAATCCATTATAGACTCTCTGGATTTCTACCTTAATCTTTAAGTATAATCTGCTTGTGTGTTCTCATTGCTGGGCTCTGTCCACTTTTCAGCACCCTCTGCGGATTGTGAGGCCTCCTCCATGTCTTCTCAACATTTTTTTTTTTCACAACTGACACTGCCACCTATTGTCATTTTCCTCTGATACTTTGCTCTGCCTACCAAATTGAAATTTTCTCTGCATCTAGCACACTCCACTCTAGACTTACTCCACCCTCAACATGACAGTCAGGGGTTATGTTCCCAGTCTTTATATCCTCTGCTTCAGCCTAATCTATAACAGAAAAATTAGTTTCATAGACAAAAACAAACAAACAAAAACCCTCTGCAATGTAAGGGCAAAGAAAGGTGTGGTAGAGAGTTGCTAAGATGGCCCCCAACAATCCTTGCCTCTTGGTATTCACACCCTGCGTGGTTCTCTCCCGTATTGTACTGAGATTGGAATGTGTGGAATGAATGGATTGGAAGTGATGGTTTGTCACTTTCAAGGCTAGGTCACTAACGACTTTGTGGCTTCTGGCTTTCTCTCTGTATCACATGCTCGAGGGCAGCCAGCTGCCATGTTGTTAAGACACTTACACAGCTCTGTGGCAAGGTCGTAGGGGAAGAGCTGAGGTCTCATGCCAATAGCCACATGAGTGAGCCTTCCTGGAAGCAAACCTTCCAGCTCCAGTCAGCCTGTAGATGGCTGTAGCTCCAGCTGACATCCTGATTAAAACCTCATGAGAGACCCAGAACAAGAACCATCCAGCTGAGGCAGCTGAGTCCTGAATTCTTGACCACCGAAACTAAGACAATCAATGATCATGTTTTTTACACCTTTATTTTTGAGCATAATTCACAACACAGCAATAGGTAACTAATATTTCTTCCTTGTTCATCTCCTAGAAGTAGTGCTGATCTGATTGGTCAGATTCCAAGACATGGATTGGATTATATTTACTGGAGGATGGGGTCACTGGCAACCCGTCAACCAGTACTTGCTGAGTTTCTGCCATGAGCCAAGTGCTGTTTTAGGTGCTGGAGATACCACAGTGAGTAAGACAGTACTCTAACATTCTAATGGGGGCATACAGGCAATGAACACACACTCTTTCTCAGTGCGTGCTGTCAAGAGTTTGAAACAGGCTCATATGTGCAGACAGCCAGGAATGATGCTTGGCTAGGATGGGTGAGGAGGAATTCTCAGACGATGTGACATCTGAGTTTGGACCGGAAGCTGAGGAGGAAGTGACTTTCTTGGAGAAGAGCATTGCTAACATCTGCATGGTCCAGAGAGAGAAGAGAATTTGGTGTAGTTCAAGGATGGAAAGAAAGCCAGAAGTGAAGGAAGTATGCTTGAGGAAGACAGAGAATCCAGCTCTTTCTAAATTATTGAAACTCTGTCAAAGACTCACCACCAGTGCCTGTTCCATGAAGGCGGCAATGACTGAGAAAATGCCTATATCCAAATGGAGACCATAAGCTTAGAACGAGGGCCATAAAGGGGCAACAGAAGTGTATGACCTAATTCACACCTCAAGTGTGTCATGAATAAACCTCCTGGGCTTGTACAGGGGCATTAAGCCCATCCTGTGGTTGTACATGTCATTAAATTCTTAACAGCTTGCTTTATATGTTTGCAAATATAAAAATTTTCAGAATGCTCTCATCATCATGCAGTATGATTCCATTTATGTTTTCAAAATAAAACTATGTCATTTGTTTGTATTACACACTTTTAAAAATAAAGTATCAAACATTAAATGGGATAATACATGAAGGCCAGTATTCATTTCCCAAGAAACAGGAAGGGGATATGGATACAGAGTAAGAATTTGGTTATATCTAATACCTAACAATTTATATCTTAAAGAGAGCAAGAGATTGAAAAGAAATATGACAAAATGTTAACATCCATTAAATTTGGATTATACTAGGGTTTTCCCCCTGAAAATTTCTAAATATTTAAAATCTCTCTCTTTTTTTGAAGTATGTTATTTCTCTCTCTCTCTCTTTTTTTTTTTTTTTTAGAGTTCACGGTTCATGTATTGCTGAAGCCTGGCTTGGAGAGTTATTTCTCTTTTTTAAAATGTTTTATTTTATACTGGAGTATAGTTGGGCTTTCCAGGTGGCTCAGTGGTAAAGAATCCACCTGCCTATCCTATGTTGGATCCCTGGGATAGGAAGATCCCCTGGAGAATGAAATGGCAACCCATTCCGGTATTCATTCCTGGGAAATCCCATGGACAGAGGAGACTGGTGGGCTACAGTCCAGGGGGTCATAAAAGAGTTGGACACGACTTAGTGATTAACCAACAACTGTCGATTAACAATGTTGTGAAAGTTTTCAGGTGCACAGCAGCAGAATGCTCCTTTTCAAAATGTATAGTTGTTGTTCAGTCACTAGTCGTGTCCGACTCTGCAACCCCATGGAGTGTAGTCTGCCAGGCTCCTCTGTCCGTGGAATTCTGCAGGAAAGAATACTGGAGTAGGTTACCATTTCTTACTCCAGGAGATCTTCCCAACCCAGGGACTGAAACTGGGTCTCCTGGGTCTCCTGCACTGGCCGGCAGGTTCTTTACTGCTAGTACCACCTGGGAAGCTAAAATTCTGTTCAAGGAATGGGCAAATATCTGAACACAAGTCAGGAATTCCAAAACTGAGTAACTTTGTGAAAATGCAAGAAATGACAGGAAATAACAGGACAAGAATACAAAAGTAACTTAGCAGATGTTCCTAGAGCTTCAGCGATGGGACCAGAGCATTGTTCTTTGGCACTAACCAGATAGGACAAAAATAGCACTAAATTCCTGCAGAAGCTCTAGGTGGGTGGCAGAACTTTGGAATAAAATAAAGTGAGAAGAGGCTTCTGTGATCCCTGTCTACAAAATCACTTTGAAGGAAGAATGTCAGAAAACCCTGTGGATTAGAAATTGAATAAGAATAGTTAAGGGAGAGTGATTGAAGAATAGCTGGCTCTCAGAAGATTTCTGAGTCTCTTGAAGATGGATGGGATTTTTAGAGTTCAATGATTTTTTTCAAAACCCAAAATTAATCAGCCTGGTCAGATGAGTAGGAATCCACTTTTTATAGAAGGTAAAGAACTTGCTTAAGAAAGATTTCATACATTCTGTGGTCTTCTTCTTCCTATTTTTTTTTAATTGTACTTTGATTTGCATGGGAATCTGATCTCACAATGGAATTTTGATATTTGATGCCAAAATGTGAACCTGTTTCATCTGCTGATAAGAGAGTGGTTGGGGCTGGGAGAAAGTGAAGAGCAAGAAGGGTTTGGATCAAGTCCCTCTGAAAACTGCAGACACTTGTGTAGGACCCAGTGAATGCTAATGGAGTTTAAAATGGATTTTTAGTCATCTAAAAATCAAGAATATGCGAAGGAGAAGGCCTTAATGATGGAAATCGGTGAATAATTTTATTTTTCCTTTTTATTTCAATGTCCCATTCACCATCTCCAGCCCAATCCAATGTCCCTTTATCTGTTCATCCTCAGTTAATGTCGGAGAAGCATCCTCAGTTAATTCTCAGTTAATGTTCTGACACAGAACTGCCCTGCTTGCTTGCTGTAGTCCTTAGGACAGGCGCCCAGGGCAGGCCTTCTCTCTGGGTCGGGAAGATAGTCACTTTAAAAGCTGCCCAGGGCTTATCCTTGAAGCTCCTGAGGCAGCAGGATTCTAAGAATGACCCCTGAAGATATCTATCTTTGTGTTGGGCCCTTCCCTTTGGGTGTAGACAAACCTGTGATTACGATGGATATCACTTCATGACTATTACATTAGATGGCCGAGGAAGATGGTCCAGTGGGCCTGAATCAATCCCGTGTGACCTTCAAAAGCAGAGCATCTTCTTCTGGTCACTGAAGAAAAAGTTAGAGATGAAGCCCAAAAAGAATTTGATATACCATTGTTAGCTTGAAGATGGAGGGGACCATGTGGCAAGAAATATGGGTGGCTTTTAGGAGCTAAAAATAGTCCTGGCTCAGAACCAGCAAAGAAACAGGGATCTCAATTCCAAGGAACTGAATCTGGCCAAAAACCTGAATGAACTTGGAAGTCATTCATTCCTAGAGCTTCCGGATAAAAGCCCAGCTTGGGCAGCACTTCAACTTCAGCTTGGTGCAATCCTAAGCAAAGAACCAGGACTGTGTGATGATAAATAGGTGTTGTGTTAGGTTGCCATGGGAATGGCTACTTGTTACACAGCAATTGTAAAGAGGCCACCAAAAAGGATAAGGTAGGAATCATTGCAGAGTCTGAGTTTGGAGGACACCCACTCTGGGAGAGAGGCAACCGTGCATGAATGCTGATCAAATGCAAAATCCTCTTGAGTGTTTCTCTTGTGGTTCAGTTGGTAAAGAATCCACCTGCAATACAGGAGACCTGGGTTTGATCTCTGGATTGGAAAGATCCCCTGGAGAAGGGAAGGGTTACCACTCCAGTATTCTGGCCTAGAGAATTCCATGGACTATACAGTCCACAGGGTCACAAAGAGTCGGACACGACTGAGTGACTTTCACTTTCTCACTTGAGGCCACTAGTAGGAAAAGACTTGATTCCAGGTACCAAAAGGAAGCCAAAGCCCAGAGCACTGTCCAGGAAGGGATGGCTATCTAAGCTTTGGCTCAAATCTACGGGGCCAGGCAGGAAAATCCAGGGGTCCAAGGGAAGTCCTCTCCTCGTCTGTATGGTGCATGCCACGTCTGTTAAGACAACTTTAGAACAACATTAAACAGATTTTTAAAGAAAATATTCATCCATACCACCATTTACCTACCTACAAGCTTAGTAAAATCTTCAAGAATAACTCTTTTTGAGGACCAAGTTTCGTACGTTTAGGCATTGAAAGCTAATTCTGACCCAGAACTTAGTTGTTTATTTAAAATATCTCACTTTCTACCTTGAATATTAAGTTGCCAGCAAATAAATACGTATTAGATCATGGAGAAAAATATAAAATAAAAGCCAAGTCAAATAATTCAAAGAAACATGGTTACATTTTTAAATAATCTTACCTAATTTTTTCTCTTTGTAAAGTAGCACATGTCTCTTAGGGGAAAAATTAAATTTGAACAGGTGAAAAATGGAAAATAAAAATAACTTGCAATCTCACCTCTGAAATTACATCAATATTTTGTATCTATGCATATGTTTATATATACCTTCCTTCATAACCAGATCATTCTGTGCAGATTATCTGTTGAGCAACTTATGAGTACACACATACATATTTTATACAACTGGAACATCTTTCTATGTCATTATGTATTATCTTCCTGCCACATTATTTGTGTATTTTTTATTGAAGTATAGTTGAACTACAATGTTCTGTTACTATGACTGCAAAGTGACTCAGTTATATATATGTGTGTATATATATATATATAGATATACACATTTTTTTCATATTCTTCTCCATTATAGTTTATCACAGGGTACTAAACATGGTTCCCTGTGCAATACAGTAAGACTTTGTTGTTTATCCATTCTATATATACCAATTTACATCTGCTAACCAAACTCCCAATCCAACACTCTCCACCCCATTTTCCTTGGCAATCATCGGTCTGTTCTCTGTTTCTCTATTTCTGTTTCATAGATAGGTTCATTTGTGTCCTATTTTAGATTTCACAATACAAGTGATATCATGTGGCGTTTTGTATTTCTCTTTCTGACTGACTTCTCTTTGTATGATATTCTCTAGTTGCATCCACTGTTGCTGCAAATGATATCATTTTGTTCTTTTTTGGCTGAGTAGTATTCCATTGCATATATGTACCACATCTTCTTCACTCATCTGTCAATGGACACTTACATTGTTTCCATGTCTTGGCTATTGTGAATAGAGCTGTTATGAATACAGGGGTATATGTATCTTTTTGAATTATAGTTTCACCTGGATATAAGCCCAGGAGTGGGATTACTGGATCATATGATAATTCTATTTTTAGTTTTGTGAAATCTCTATACTGTTTTCCACAGTAGCTACCCCAACTAATATTTCCACCAACAGTGTAGGAGGGTTCCCTTTTCCCCACAGCTTCTCTAGCGTTTGATTTTTTTTTTTTTTTAAGACTTTTAAATAATGGCCTTTCTGACTGGTATGAGTTGCTCACTTACTGTAGTTTTGATTTGCATTTCTCTAACAATTAGTCAAA
>NW_024070211.1:23414015-23461683 GCF_014754425.2 Oryx dammah
GCAAATATTTTCTCCCAAGCTGTAGGTTGTCTCTTCATTTGTTCATGGTTTCCTTTGCTGTGCAAAAGCTTATAAGTTTGATCAGATCCATTAGTTTATTTTCATTTTTATTTCTATCACCTTGGGAGAGTAGCCTAAGAAAAACATTAATACAGTTTATGTTAGAGAATGTTTTGCCTATGTACTCTTTTAGGAGTTTTATGGTGTCATGTCTTACATTTAAGTCTTTAAGCCATTTTGAGTTTATTTTTGTGTATGGTAATAGGGTGCTTGCCACATTATTTGAATACATATTTTGTAATACATTCAATGGCTGCTGTATTTCTCCATAAGCAGGCATTGGCATTTCAGAGCAGCAGCTGGGGGCCTTAGTCAGTTAAGCTCCCTTGATAACTCTGAGGTTCATTCAAAGGTCACCAAAGACGTGCTAACGTTTATTTAACAAATGGTGGGGAACAAGATTTTAAGATGGTCCAATTGTTTGCTATGTTTAAAAATGCTGCAAAACTATTTTTGAGGAGTTGGTTTTCTTTTCTCATCTCAGAATCTTTTAAAATGACATTTTCAGAAGTATAAAAGCTAGGTCAAAGGTTATATACATTAGATAAGTATTAAAAATCTGCCCCACAGAGAGGTTGAGTCAATTTACACTTCTGACAACAAGATGAGAGAGAGCCTGTTTCCTGCAGACTCACCAGTATGGGATATGGTCATGTAAAAGTCATTGCCAATTTGAGAAGTGGAAAATGCTGTTTCACTTTAAATTATAGTTTTGATTATTTACTAAATTCATCATCTTTTTAGGTTTTTGGTCAAGTTACGCTTTTACTTTATGACTTAACCCACTCATAATGTCCTATGCCTATTTTTCTGGCAGAGGTATTAAACTTTTATTGATTGATTTATGTAAGTTGTTTTTTTTAACTGGATCATGAAGGACAGGGAAGCCTGGCATGCTGCAGTTTACCAGGTCGCAAAGAGCTGGACACAACTTAGTGATTGAACAACAGCAACAGTATAGAGAGAATCATACACTCTTTATACAGGGAATATACTACCCTTAGATGGTCTGCCTTAGCTGTTGCAAATGTTATTTTCCTAGCTTTTCATTTATCTTCTGGACTTCCCAGGTGGTGCTAGTGGTAAAGAATCGGCCTGCCAATGCAGGAGATGCCAGAGTCGCAGGTTAAGTCCGTTGGTCAGGGAGACTCCCCTGGAGGAGAAGATGGCAATGTGCCCCAGTATTTTTGCCTGGAAAATTTCACAGACAGAGGAGCCTGGCAGGCTACAGTCTGTGGGGCCACAAAGAGTTGGACATAACTTGCACACACACATTTATCTTCTAGTTCTACTTAGAGCAAATTGGTTTTGTTTTGTTTTGCTTTGAAGCACAGAGGTTTTCTATTTTAATATAATCAAATCAAATCATTGTCCTTTCCCTTCTACCTTTCTTTCTCCTTTTTAAAAAGACTCTCTCTACCAGAAGAATATTTAAATAGTCATCTGTATATTCCTCTAGAAGTTCCAGTTCTTGATTCAGCTGGACTTTATTTTAGAGTAGAATATAAAGAGAGGATTGAATTTTTCTTCTCATGTATCTAGCCAATTGTCACAACACTTTTTATCAGATAAATCATAATGTTCTATCATTTAAAAATGATACTTTTCCCATGCAACAATGATAACAAACCATTATTGAATAATAACTGTACTCCAGAAACCATGCTAAGTGCTTTTCATGTATTAGCCCCTTTCATCCTCACCCCAGGAGTTGCTATTATTGTCTTCTTTTTACTGAGAAAAGCATGATCACAGAGGGTCTGGTGATCACACAGTTAGGTGGCAAACCAGCAATGACTCAATCAGGCTAGCTCCAGAGTCTAAATGCTGTAAGTACTACACCAAGCTGCCTCTCTAATTTTTAATATACCCTTCAGTTGATTTGGGGATATTGTATTCTGTTTAGTTGTTTTTCCTTGACATATCACATTGCTCTTACGATTATACAATACATTTTACTCTCAGGTTGGATGTCTCTATGAGTCAGAGCTTAGGATTCCTCAGCTTGCTTTTGCACACCAAAGATGTGATCAACATGTGGCCATGTTTCCAGTCCTGAAACCAGAAGCTCCTTCTCTTCTTCCACTTTAGACACTTGCAGATGCATGAGGTACCTTCTGCAGAGAGGAGAGTCACTTCTACTTCCTAGAAGGGCTCTGAAAGTCAGTTTGTCAAGGCTTGCTCAGTCAGGGCCCTGTTCTGCTGTATCTGCATAAATTCCTTGACATTTTGTAAGTGCAAATGCCTCATTCTCTTGTCCTGATGCAGTCATTTCAACAGCAATTTGGGAAGTACATGCACTGATTCAAAACAGAGTCTTGACAAGGTTCTTGTTTTATCTGTTGATGGTAAAATCCAGATTCTAGCTAATCTAGGTAAGTGCTTAGGGTAAATGCTTCTGATGGAACTGAGCAGAATAAGAAAGAAATACAAAGAATTAGGCTAGTGATACCCTGTCACAAGCGCTGCAGCTGTGACGGACTGTGCAGAAGCCCAGTGGCTGCGACGGACCGCGCACGGCCAGGGGAGCTACCCCACACCCAAGGTCACGGGCAGTGACTGAGAGTGCCAGGCTGCGAAAGCTCTGGAGCGGCCGAGAGGAGCTATCTCATGTCCGAGGTCAGGGGCGGCAGCCAAGAGGAGCAACCCCATGTCCAAGGAGCGGCAGATGCAAAGGCTGAGAGGAGCTACTCCACGTTCAAGGTCAGGAGGGGCAACCTCATCCATGGTAAGGAGCAGCGGCTGCACTTTGCTGGATCAGCCATGAAGAGATACCCCACGCCCAAGGTAAGAGAAACCCAAGTAAGACAGTAGGTGTTGCAAGAGGGCATCAGAGGGCAGACACACTGAAACCATACTCACAGAAAACTAGTCAATCTAATCACATTAGGACCACAGCCTTGTCTAACTCAATGAAACTAAGCCATGCCATGTGGGGCCACCCAAGACAGACGGGTCATGGTGGAGAGTTCTGACAGAATGTGGTCCACTGGAGAAGGGAATGACAAACCACTTCAGTATTCTCGCCTTGAGAACCCCATGAACAGTATGAAAAGGTAAAAGGATACTGAACAAGGAACTCCCCAAGTCAGTAGGTGCCCAATATGCTACTGGAGATCAGTGGAGAAATAACTCCAGAAAGAATGAAGGGATGGAGCCAAAGCAAAAACAATACCCAGTTGTGGATGTGACTGGTGATAGAAGCAAGGTCTGATGCTGTAAAGTGCCACATTGCATAGGAACCTGGAATGTTAGGTCCATGAATCAAGGCAAATTGGAAGTGGTCAAACAGGAGATGAAGAGTGAATGTCAACATGCTAGGAATCAGCGAACTAAAATGGACTGGAATGGGTGAATTTAACTCAGATAACCATTATATCTACTATTGTGGGCAGGAATCCTAGAAGAAATGGAGTAGCCATCATGATCAACAAAAGAGTCCAAAATGAAGTACTTGGATGCAATCTCAAAAATGACAGAATGATCTCTGTTCGTTTCCAAGGCAAACCATTCAATATCACAGTTATCCAAACCTATGCCCCAACCAGTAATGCTGAAGAAGCTGAAGTTGAATAGTTCTATGAAGACCTACAAGACCTTTTAGAAAGTGAAAGTGAAGTCACTCAGTCATGTCTGACTCTTTGCAACCTCATGGACTGTAGCCTACCAGGCTCCTCCATGGGATTTTCCAGGCAAGAATACTGGAGTGGGTTGCCATTGCCTTCACTAACACCCAAAACAGATGTCCTTTTCATTATAGGGGCCTGGAATGCAAAAGTAGGAAGTCAAGAAACACCTGGGGTAAAAGGCAAATTTGGCCTTGGAATACGGAATGAAGCAGGGCAAAGGCTAACAGAGTTTTGCCAAGAGAACGCACCGGTCATAGAAAACACCCTCTTCCAACAACACAAGAGAAGACTCTACACATGAACATCACCAGATGGTCAACATCAAAATCAGATTGATTATATTCTTTGCAGCCGAAGAAGGAGAAGCTCTATACAGTCAGCAAAAACGAGACCGGGAGCTGACTGGGGCTCAGATTATGAACTCCTTATTGCCAAATTCAGACTGAAATTGAAGAAAGTAGGGAAAACCACTAGACCATTCAAGTATGACCTAAATCAAATCCCTTATGATTATACAATAGAAGTGAGAAATAGATTTAAGGGACCAGATCTGATAAAGTGCCTGATGAACTATGGAATGAGGTTCGTGACATTGTACAAGAAACAGGGATCAAGACCATCCCCATGGAAAAGAAATGCAAAAAAGCAAAATGGCTGTCTGGGGAGGCCTTACAAATAGCTGTGAAAAGAAGAGAAGTGAAAAGCAAAGGAGAAAAGGAAAGATATAAACATCTGAACACAGAGTTCCAAAGAATAGCAAGGAGAGATAAGAAAGCCTTTCTCAGCGATGAATGCAAAGAATTGAGGAAAACAAAAGAATGGGAAAGACTAGAGATCTCTTCAAGAAAATTAGAGATACCAAGGGAACATTTCATACAAAGATGGGCTCAATAAAGGACAGAAATGGTCTGGACCTAACAGAAGCAGAAGATATTAAGAAGAGGTGGCAAGAATATACGGAAGAACTGTACAAAAAAGATCTTCACGACCTAGATAATCATGATGATGTGATCACTAATCTAGAGCCAGACATCTTGGAATGTGAAGTCAAGTGGGCCTTAGAAAGCATCACTATGAACAAAGCTAGGGGAGGTGGTGAAACTCCAGTTGAGCTATTTCAAATCCTGAAAGATGATGCTGTGAAAGTGCTGCACTCAAATGCCAGCAAGTTTGGAAAACTCAGCAGTGGCCACAGGACTGGAAAAGGTCAGTTTTCATTACAGTCCCAAAGAAAAGCAATGCCAAAGAATGCTCAAACTACCGCACAATTGCACGCATCTCACATGCTAGCAAAGAAATGCTCAAAATTCTTCAAGCCAGGCTTCAGCAATACGTGAACCATGAACTTCCAGATATTAAAGCTGGTTTTAGAAAAGGCAGAGGCACTAGAGGTCAAATTGTCAACATCTGCTGGATCATGGAAAAAGCAAGAGAGTTCCAGAAAAACATCTATTTCTGCTTTATTGACTATGCCAAAGCCTTTGACTGTGTGGATCTCAATAAACTGTGGAAAATTCTGAAAGAAATGGGAATACCAGACCACCTGACCTGCCTCTTGAGAAATCTGTATGTAGGTCAGGAAGCAACAGTTAGAACCGGACATGGAACAACAGACTGGTTCCAAAGAGGAAAAGGAGTACGTCAAGGCTGTATATTGTCATCCTGCTTATTTAACTTCTATGCAGAGTACATCATGAGAAACGCTGGGCTGGAGGAAGCACAAGCTGGAATCAAGATTGCCAGAAGAAATATCAATAACCCCAGATATGCAGATAACACCACCCTTAAGGCAGAAAGTGAAGAAGAACCTAAGAGCGTCTTGATGAAAGTGAAAGAGGAGAGTGAAAAAGTTGGCTTAAAGCTCAATATTCAGAAAACGAAGATCATGGCATCTAGTCCCATCACTTCACGGCAAATAGATGGGAAAACAGTGGAAACAATGACTGACTTTATTTTTCTGAGCTTCAAAATCACTGCGGATGGTGATTGCAGCCATGAAATTAAAAGATGCTTACTCCTTGGAAGGAAAATTATGACCAACCTAGACAGCATATTAAAAAGCAGAGACATTACTTTGCCAACAAAGGTCCATCTAGTCAAGGCTATGGTTTTTCCAGTGGTCATGTATGAATGTGAGAATTGGACTCTAAAGAAAACTGAGCATGGAAGAATCGATGCTTTTGAACTGTGATGTTGGAGAAGACTCTTGAGAGTCCCTTGGACTGCAAGGATGTCCAGCCAGTCCATCCTAAAGGAGATCAGTCCGAGGTGTTCATTGGAAGGACTGATGTTGAAGCTGAAACTCCAATACTTTGGCCACCTCATGAGAAGAGTTGACTCATTGGAAAGACCCTGATGCTGGGAGGGATTGAAGATAGGAGAAGGGGACGACAGAGGATGAGATGGCTGGATGGCATCACAGACTCCGGGAGTTGGTGATGGACAGGGAGATGTGCTGCGATTCATGGGATTACAAAGAGTCGGACACGACTGAGTGACTCAACTGAACTGAACCCTGTCATATATATTTTAGGATTTTCATTTTCTGTAGGTCAATAGAGAAGGAACTAACTTTAGAAAGAATTAAATTAATAAAATGAGTTCTTTATTATTAAAATTTCAGACACTGTGGCCAAACTAAAGAAAACAAACAAAAACCAAACCCCACCCCCTCCCCCGCAAAAAAAAAAAACCAGTCTTGAGTTGGATCATAGTTAAAACTTTCAAGCCTAAAGATATATTTCAGTTCAGTTCAGTTCAGTCCCTCAGTCATGTCCAACTCTTTGTGGTCCCACGAACCACAGCACACCAGGTCTCCCTGTTCATCACCAACTCCCGGAGTCTACCGCAACCCATGTCCATCGACTCAGTGATGCCATCCAACCATCTCATCCACTATCATCCCCTTCTCCTCCTGCCCTCAATCTTTCCCAGCATCAAGGTCTTTTCAAATGAGTCAACTCTTCACATCAGGTGGCCAAAGTATTGGAGTTTCAGCTTCAACATCAGTCCTTCCAATGAACACCTCGGACTGATCTCCTTTAGGATGGACTGGCTGGACATCCTTGCAGTCCAAGGGACTCTCAAGAGTCTTCTCCAACATCACAGTTCAAAAGCATCGATTCTTCCATGCTCAGTTTTCTTTAGAGTCCAACTCTCACATTCATACATGACCACTGGAAAAACCATAGCCTTGACTAGATGGACCTTTGTTGGCAAAGTAATGTCTCTGCTTTTTAATATGCTGTCTAGGTTGGTCATAATTTTCCTTCCAAGGAGTAAGCATCTTTTAATTTCATGGCTGCAATCACCATCCGCAGTGATTTTGAAGCTCAGAAAAATAAAGTCAGTCATTGTTTCCACTGTTTTCCCATCTATTTGCCGTGAAGTGATGGGACTAGATGCCATGATCTTCATTTTCTGAATGTTGAGCTTTAAGCCAACTTTTTCACTCTCCTCTTTCACTTTCATCAAGCAGCTCTTTAGCTCTTCTTCGCTTTCTGCCTTAAGAGTGGTGTCATCTGCATATCTGGGGTTATTGATATTTCTTCTGGCAATCTTGATTCCAGCTTGTGCTTCCTCCAGCCCAGCGTTTCTCATGATGTACTCTGCATAGAAGTTAAATAAGCAGGGTGACAGTATACAGCCTTGACGTACTCCTTTTCCTCTTTGGAACCAGTCTGTTTTTCCATGTCCGGTTCTAACTGTTGCTTCCTGACCTACATACAGGTTTCTCAAGAGGCAGGTCAGGTGGTCTGGTATTCTCATCTCTTTCAGAATTTTCCACAGTTTATTGTAATCCACACAGTCAGAGGCTTTGGCATAGTCAATAAAGCAGAACTAGATGTTTTTCTGGATATTTAAATGTTGCCTATTGCACCTCCATTCTGAAACCTCTCTGGTTTAAGGAAAGTGAAAGAAAGTGAAGTTACTCAGTCGTGTCCAACTCTTTGCAACCCCATGGACTGTAGCCTACCAGGCTCCTCCGTCCATGGAATTTTAAGGAAATTTCAATTTCCCTTCATTCACCTGTTGGTGCCCTTTTCGCTCTACTCCAGCTCATTCTGACTGTGGTCAATGCTTCTCTCCTCTACCCACTTTCATTGGCCTTCCAGAATTCCAACTGACACTTCACTGAGACCTCGACACGCCTATTCTCCCTCATATCTCTGACACTAACCCACAGGCTCTAAGACAGCCTCTTATAACTCTTTGAAGATCAAAATGAAAAAGCAGATTCTGATAAATAGTAAATGAACTTCTGGCCAAACCAAGTTCTCATGGGCCTTGTGCTTTTGAAAACATCCTACCACGTTACCAAAGCAGGATGTGATTCATCCCCAAGCAGGGGACCTCACAGTTACACACATCAGTAAAGGAAAGCTTGGGCCAAATACAACACAACTGCAGGCAGCCTCACAGAGCATACTTTCCATGGAATGTGCCCTTTGCCTTCATTTGGCTTATGTCTGTGATGAAATCAGCGTCTACCTTTTGAATTCACATCAGATTGCAATGCTATGGGTGCTTAAGGGTAAGCTGCGTGGGAATGAAGATGTTGCCCTGGGACATTTCTTTAAAAAAAAAACACAACTTTTTATTTTGTGTTGGGGTATAGCTGATTAACAGTGTTGTGATAGTTTCAGCTGAACAGCGAAGGGACTCAGCCATACATAAGCATGTATCCTCTCTGGGACTTTACATTTCTTACAACATGTTAGTAACCTCTCCAAGGTGATGATTAAAGAAGAAAACTGGTGATTAAAGGAGAAAATGGCCAGATTTCAAGAGGAGGGCTTTCCAAGAATTATCAACTTTGCCAAACCCTATGCCAGTGCCTGGAACACAGTGGGTCTTGGGGAGAGTTCTCCACCCCGCTGCAGGACGTTAGGGCAGGGGAAAGCGTGGGGTGGGCTGGAAGGAACACTCAAACCTGTGCCTGGTACCTCTAGCCCTATATTTCCACTTGACCTTCTTAAGCCTGTCACACACTGAGCCCAGATCACCCCAGCCCCTAAATGTCTCCCCTCCTCCTAACCTGACCCTAACTCTGCCCTTCACCTAGAGTGTTTTTTGTTTAAAACCTCCCTTCTGAAGGACAAAGTCTGCTTTCCTGCTATACACCGGTCCAAAGCTAGCATAACTTGGGTAGGGGAGGGGCTACACCTATCTTTTCATATCAGGTTGCTATCTTACATCATCTACCCCTTTCCCACTTTCTGTGTCACTTTACCTTACTTGTGTTCCTGTCAGTTTAGCAGAAATACAGCAGCCATTTGTACAAAAAAAAAAAAAAAAAGAACTGTGTTTCTTTAATATGGAGAAAGAATGTAGTTTACAAATACGAAGGAAGTCTTACGGGTCTTGAGAAGCTAATGGTTAAAGACTTGACATGTCAGGCCTGAGATGACTTCAGTGGGGGAAAAAATCAGCTTTTAATGAAACTCACTGGAAAATTTGGGGCTTTCTTGGGCTTTGTACTATATTTTAGAGAAGAAATTAAATAAAAAGAGAAATCCAAGTGCTCATCTGGAGATTTATGTAAGTTGTCTATTACACAATTACTTTTTAACAGCCATGTCATCATGTCTTATGATATCTTAACGGCTCTGTTCTTATGTACAAGTTCTCATCTTCCCATGTGACACAAAGCTATTTTAGATGATGAGGTTGTTTGAATGGGCCTGCTTGTCCTTCATCTCACTTTCCACTGATTCTTCTACCACCAAAACACACACACACCTAAGCACATCAATACTTTAGATCAGGGCATTTTTATAAAAAAATATCTGAGGGACTTCCCTGGCAGTTCAGTGGTTGGGACTTCACCTTCCAGTGCAAGGGGCGTGGGTTCAATTCCTGGTGGCAAAGCTAAGATTCCACATTCCTCACGGTCAAAAACCCAAAACGTAAAACAAAAACAGTATTGTAACAAATTCAATAAAGACTTTAAAAAACAGTCCACATCAAAAAAAAAAAAATCTTTAAAAAAGTTTTATTTATTTATTTATTTTAATCGGAGGCTAATTACAATACTGTAGTGGTTTTTGCCAAACACTGACATGAATCAGCCACGGGTGTACATGTGTTTCCCATCCTGAACCCTCCTCCCACCCATCCCCCTGGGTCATCTCAGTGCACCAGCCCTGGCACGTTGTCTCATGCATTGAACCTGGACTGGTGATCTGTTTCACATATGATAATATACATACTTCAATGCTATTCTCTCAGATCATCCCACCCTCCCTTCTCCCACAGAGTCCAAAAGTCTGTTCTTTAATTCTGTGTCTCTTTAGCTGTCTCACATATAGGGTCATCGTTACCATCTTTCTAAATTCCATATATATGCCTTAGTATACCATATTGGTGTTTTTCTTTCTGACTTACTTCACTCTGTATAACAGGCTCCAGTTTCATCCACCTCATTAGAACTGATTCAAATGTATTCTTTTTAATGGCTGAGTAATATTCCATTGTGTATATGTACCACAGCTTTCTTATCCATTCGTCTGCTGATGGACATCTAGGTTGCTTCCATGTCCTGGTTATTATAAACAGTGCTGTGATGAACATTGGGGTACACATGTCTCTTTCAATTCTGGTTTTCTTGGTGTGGATGCCCAGCAGTGGGATTGCTGGGTCATAAGGCAGTTCTATTTCCAGTGTTTTAAGGAATCTCCACACTGTTCTCCATGGTGGCTGTACTAGTTTGCATTCCCACCAGCAGTGTAAGAGGGTTTCCTTTTCTCCACACCCTCTCCAGCATTTATTGCTTGTAGATTTTTCGATAGCAGACGTTCTGACCAGCGTGAGATGGTATTTCATTGTGGTTTTGATTTGCATTTCTCTGATAATGAGTGATGTTGAGCCTGTTTTCATGTGTTTGTTAGCCATCTGTATGTCTTCTTTGGAGAAATGTCTGTTTAGTTCTTTGGCCCATTTTTTGATTGGGTTGTTTATTTTTCTGGAATTGAGCTGCAGGAGTTGCTTGTATATTTTTGCGATTAATTCTTTGTCAGTTGCTTCGTTTGCTATTATTTTCTCCCATTCTGAAGGCTGTCTTTTCATCTTGCTTATAGTTTCCTTCATTGTGCAAAAGCTTTTAAGTTTAATTAGGTCCCATTTGTTTATTTTTGCTTTTATTTCCATTACTCTGGGAGGTGGCTCATAGAGGATCCTGCTGTGATTTATGTAGGAGAGTGTTTTGCCTATGTTTTCCTCTAGAAGTGATATAGTTTCTGGTATTATGTTTAGATCTTTAATCCATTTTGAGTTTGTTTTTGTGTATGGTGTTAGAGAGTGTTCTAGTTTCAGTGGTTGGGACTTCACCTTCCCGTGCAAGGGGTATGGGTTCAATTCCTGGTGGCAGAGCTAAGATTCCACATTCCTCACTGTCAGAAAACCAAAACAGAAAACAGAAACAGTTTTGTAACAAATTCAATAAAGACTTTAAAAAACAGTCCACATCAAAAGAAATCTTTAAAAAAACTTTTTTTTTAATTAAAAATAAAAATATTTGGATTCAACATGGTTTTCTTCCTTTGATAACTCAGTTTTGAGAGTCTAGATACAGCCAAGCTCAAATCCACTCTCATTTGCATTTATGCCTTATTACATGATTTATTAGGTCATGGATCGTCCACCATTGTAATCCCAGTGGGAATTGGTGACACTGTAGCATAAATAAATTGAGGGTAAAACACAACAGTCTACAGTGAAGTTCTTTCAGTATCAAATTTGTCATTGAATTTATACTTGGGTTTTAGAAATTTTTCTCTTTTATTTTTTTAAATTGATAATTATCAGAAAGACGCAGTATCCCAATGATTTTAACCATTCATTTTCAATGGACTCTTGTTGGCAAATGATCTTTCAAAGTAAGATCTGTTCTATTTAAACTTATTCTCATTACAAGAGCCTTAATGTAATACCTCAATGCAAAGTATATGTCTCTTAAACATTGTTAACACCACTAGAGTCAAGAACAAGACCTGGTTTCTTTTTTTCACTCTATAGAATTGTACAGGCTCCTGATAATTTCTGATGTTTTCCACTTTTTTATTAGGAAGATCTCCTGCAAAGCAATTACTCAAAGCCTCATATGCTCCACCGGAATTTACTTCCCTGGAGCAGCCCTCTTTCAAGGCAATAAGCAAAACATTCAATAATTCCTTGAACTTAACTCCTAAAATATTCATCACTGGGGCTCTTACAGTGGAGTTACTTTGCCACAATCTCACTACCTTCAGAATATTTTGTGAAGGTTTTAATGTTTTCTAATCAGAGCCATACAATCTCTTTTTAAAAAGTGGCAATATGTTCTAACATAAACCTTACTTAGCTGGGTATTCTTAAGACTTTTCTTAAATGAAATGCACATGGTCTTCACTGAACTCCCCGCCCCAACCCAAGTGCTACCCTCTGGGTCTGGTCACAAGATAGGGGGTTAGCGCTAGGACACACCATTGTCTATTTGGAGTTCTCTTTAAATGTTGGGTAGTTCCAGAAATATCCATGTGAGGTTATACCCAGAAGAACTGGAAATTACCTGTGGTGTGATTTCTAGGCTGTTTCCTAGAATGGCTTGAGGAACAGAAGCATAATGCTCTATTTCCAGGCAGTTTGGCTTCACTTATTACAAGTTTTTGGCTTTGGTTTTGGTTGTTCTTTAACATCCATAATCTCCAAAATTAGTCTTAAAGGGAGCACGATAGGGGTCCTTGATGGGAGACTACTACCAATATGATGCCCAAAAAAGTAATATTTATGAAGCTATTCTGGGACTCATAATCTAATTTTCTTGATATTTAGAAAGGAATGCATTTCATTCCCTCCTTCTACCACAGAAAAACAGGTTTACTTTTTGCTTTGAAGTGACTGTCATGATTATTATGTTTTCCCTTCATGTAGACATATAGCAGAGATGAGAGAGGAGAAAATAAAGTCAAGTTATAGGAATTTTTCACCTGATCCAGTGAAACAATTTTGTTTTCATTTTTATTTTAAAGCCTCAATACATTTATGATGGCTTTCACACCTTTGTTATTCACCAGAGGTTATTTAGTCTTGAATTTTCTGTCACCAACTACTGGCCAGAAGAGGGCTCAAAAGTGTTGAGATTTCAATAGGCAACTCCTGTTATTTTCTTTGCCTTGAACTGACTTGTACATATTAAAAATTGCTTTTGTAAATTATCTTGGGTCTCCTTTTAGATAAAGTTTTCTCTCTCTTATGCACTTCCCAAGATAACAGCATTTACTTTTGTGCAGCACAGGTTTTTATGGTTCAGCAATATTTCTTCTAATTACAAATCTTGTGTGTCTTTAATGCAGTGAGTCAATAACACATTTGGAGTAATTTGATTAATATGATGCATTTTAAAACAGTTAACAAAATTCCAACTATGTTCCATAGCTTCAAGAGAAAAAATGTACATGCTTTAACTATCATGACAACCTTAATGTAACTCACATTTGAAGCATTTTAGTCCTTTGTCTCTATAGTTAATGGCCAGCTTTACTACTTCCTGGCCTTTGTTTACTTGTCATCCCTCCTCCACCCCGCCCTCTATTACTTTCAGACCATTTATAAGAACAGTTTCTACGTCAAATTTAGTACATTGAGGTTCAAGGTTACATTACTCAAGATGACTCACATGAGGAAAAGTTGATCCAGAAATAAGCAGCCTTGTTGCCCTGAGCAAGTCACTTAATCTTTGTGAAACCCAGAAAAACAAAGCTGATGATCTCTGAGGTTGGTTTCAAAATATAAGCTGTGTAATCCTCTAGCCAGAAATGCATATCCTCGGGGAAGGCATAGGGGTGACACACTCTTTTTTGAATACAATTTTCATAAGATCCTAGGTAAATACCTAGTCCCAGCTCTAAAGGGCTATGGTTGGCAGAACTAGGGTTGCCAGATAACATACAAGATCCAAGGAATCCATGAGATAAATTTATACTAAAAATTATTTCATGCTTATCTGAAGTTAACTGTTCTATATTTTTATTTGCTATTTAGCAGGACTTTTTGCTGCTGCTGACAAGTGCTCAATCATGTCAGACTATTTGCAATCCCATGGACTATAGTCCGCTAGGCTCCTCTGTCCATGGGATTTTTCCAGATAATACTGGAGTGGTCGCAATCTCCTTTTCCAGATGATCTTTCCAACCCAAAGTTCGAAGCCAGGTCTCTTGTGCCTGCTGCATCAGCAGGCGGATTCTTTACCACTAGCACCACCTGGGAAGTCCACCTGGGCCTTTAACCAGAACTAATTCTTTGGTCATTAGAGAATCTAGTACCATCACAATAGATGGAAGTTTCATCATTAATGCCAAATGTTATGTATTCCACAATAGGCAGATTACATTTACCTGAAACTTTGCAGGCTCTATAGTCTTACAGCCCAGAACAAACCTTCCCTAAGGTTATGTAAAATCCTTGAATGGGCACTATTTTAATACAAGAGGCTTCTCTGAGCTACATTCACTCTGCAGCCTCACTCACCCTGCAGTCTTAGTGGCTGGCATATTAGCTATGCTCAGTGGACTACCTGGCTAGGCAGGTATGTTTGCTAGTCATTCAGCACCACCTGAAAAGTAACAAGGAGACTTAAGGTGGTCTTTCCAATCAGTCAGTGATTACAGTTCGTCGTGTAGTTTATGGTTTAAACAATGATATTTCTTTCTGCAGTCCCGTTGCTTTTGAATGCCAAGAAATTTGTTCATCTTCAAAAGAAAATTTAGGTATAGAACCTCATCATTCTCATCTTACAACTCAGAGCTCCATTTTCTCTTTGTGCAGCAGGGAAGCCAACAACATGTAATATAACCAAGACGTTACAAATTCTATTATCCCTTTACTCTCTGGACCATTGCTTTTCAAATTTTGACATGCACACCTCACAAATGGGGATCTTGTTAAGATGCAAACTATTGTTTAGTTTGGGGTGGGGGCCAGATGCTGTCTTTATGGCAAGATTTGGGGAGATGCTGCTGTTGCTGTACTGTGACCACTCAGAATAGCAAGGTAAACCACAGCACTCACCAAGCAGCTCCTCACCTGTCCAGGGCTGCCAAGACCCCAGTCATTCCAGTAAGAAATGAGATAGTCAAGTCACAGGATTATCCATGGAAGTCTCTGCTCCATATTATCTTTTTCACCCATTCCAGATGAAATTGTTTGTTTAGCAACTCCAACATGTAGCTCAAAGTCCAATTTCAGTTCTCTTAAATTAGCCCTGGAGTAGATTAAATTTTATAATCCCGAGTAGCTAACACTACACTCATGGCATGTATTTACTACTTAAAAAATCATTATCAAAAAATCAGTGGGAGGTGGGGAGACAGCACCAGTAATTGAAATGACTTTACTTACTAAGGTTTTATAGTTTTCCTATTGATATTTTAATGTTCCCCTTCACTGCTAATTGCATAAGCTGCTTAGTTTATTCAGAAAACAGTGAAGGTTATCGTATGATTGTATTCTGAGTAGGGCCTATATGGCAAAATCCCTATAGGTCAATGATGAAGCAAAAGCAGAAAATGTTATTCTTTTCTTCAAACACAGCCAGACTTTGAATCTCTACAATGCATCAAGCTTTTTTTTTTTTTTTAACGTTTTATATATTTTATCTCTTTAAATTTTTTCAATAACCCTCTAGAGTGGTTATATCATAATCCTCGTTTGAAAGACCAAGAACTACTTCAATCTAAAAAGCTTCTGCAGAGCAAAGGAAATCATCAACAAAATGAAAAAACAACCTATGGAATGGGAGAAAATGTGTGGAAACTACATATCTGATAACATAGTGTGTGTGTTAGTTGCTCAGTTGGGTTTGACCATGGGCTATAGCCCACCAGGGTCCTCTGTCCATGGAATTCTCCAGGCAAGAATATTGCAGTCAGATGGCTAACAAACACATGAAAAGATGCTCAACATCACTCATTATCAGAGAAATGCAAATCAAAACCACAATGAGGTACCATCTCATGCCAGTCAGAATGGCTGCTATCAAAAAGTCTACAAGCAATAAATGCTGGAGAGGGTGTGGAGAAAAGGGAGCCCTCTTACACTGTTGGTGGGAAGGCAAACTAGTACAGCCACTATGGAGAACAGTGTGGAGATTCCTTAAAAAACTGGAAATAAAACTGCCATAAGACCCAGTAATCCCACTGCTGGGCATACACACCAAGGAAACCAGAATTGAAAGAGACATGTGTACCCCAGTGTTCATCACAGCACTGTTTATAATAGCCAGGACATGGAAACAACCTAGATGTCCATCAGCAGATGAATGGATAAGAAAGCTGTGGTACATATACACAATGCAGTATTACTCAGCCGTTAAAAAGAATACATTTGAATCAGTTCTAATGAGGTGGATGAAACTGGAGCCTATTATGCAGACCAAAGTAAGTCAGAAAGAAAAACACCAATATGGTATACTAAGGCATATATATGGAATTTAGAAAGATGGTAACGATGACCCTATATGTGAGACAGCAAAAGAGACACAGAATTAAAGAACAGACTTTTGGACTCTGTGGGAGAAGATGAGGGTGGGATGATTTGAGAGAATAGCATTGACACATGTATATTGCTACTTCTAAGTCACTTCAGTCGTGTCCGACTCTGTGCGACCCCATAGACGGCAGCCCACCAGGCTCCCCCGTCTCTGGGATTCTCCAGGCAAGAACACTGGAGTGGGTTGCCATTTCCTTCTCCAATGCATGAAAGTGAAAAGTGAAAGGGAAGTCGCTCAGTCGTATCCGACTCTTAGCGACCCCATGGACTGCAGCCTACCAGGCTCCTCCGTTCATAGGATTTTCCAGGCAAGAGTACTAGAGTGCCATTGCCTTCTCTGATGTATATTACCATATGTGAAATAAGATCACCAGTCCAAGTTCGATGCATGAAACAGGGCACTCAAAGCTGTTGCACTGGGGCCATCCTGAGGGATGGGATGGGGAGGGAGGTGGGAGGGGGGTTCAGGATGGGGAGCACACACATGCACATCCAAGGCTGATTCATGTCAGTGTGCAGCAAAAACCACTACAAATTGCAAAGGAATTCAGTTCAGCTCAGTTCAGTTCAGTCGCTCAGTCGTGTCCGACTCTGTGACCCCATGAATTGCAGCACGCCAGGCCTCCCTGTCCATCACCGACTCCCGGAGTTCACTCAGACTCATGTCCATCGAGTCAGTGATGCCATCCAACCATCTCATCCTCTGTCATCCCCTTTTCCTCCTGCCTCCAATCCCTCCCAGCATCAGAATCTTTTCCAATGAGTCAACTCTTCGCATGAGGTGGCCAAAGTACTAGTTTCATTAGCCTCCAATTAAATTAAATTAATTAAAAAAAAAAAGAATACTGTAGTGGGCTGCCATTTCCTTCTCCAGGGGATCTTTCTGATCCACGGATTGAACCCAGGTCTCCTGCATTATGGCAGAGTCTTTACCTCTGAGCCACAAGGGAAGACATATCTGATAAGGAGTTAATATCTAAAGTGTGAAGAGAATTCATATAACTCAATTGCTCATATAACTATTAACTTTAATAACTAATAATTCATATAACTAAAAATAAACCCACGAATAACCTAGTTAAAAGATGGGCACAGAACCTGAACAAGCCACAGAAGACATACAAATAGCCAGTTCAGTTCAGTTCATTTCAGTCGCTCAGTCACGTCCGACTCTTTGCGACCCCATGAATCGCAGCACACCAGGCCTCCCTGTCCATCACCATCTCCCGGAGTTCACTCAGACTCACGTCCATCGAGTCAGTGATGCCATCCAGCCATCTCATCCTCTGTCGTCCCCTTCTCCTCCTGCCCCCAATCCCTCTCAGCATCAGAGTCTTTTCCAATGAGTCAACTCTTCGCATGAGGTGGCCAAAGTGCTAGAGCTTCAGCTTTAGCATCATTCCTTCCAAAGAAATCCCAGGGCTGATCTCCTTCAGAATGGACTGGTTGGATCTCCTTGCAGTCCAAGGGACTCTCAAAGAGTCTTCTCCAACACCACAGTTCAAAAGCATCAATTCTTTGGCGCTCAGCTTTCTTTATAGTCCAACTCTCACATCCATACATGACCACTGGAAAAACCATAGCCTTGACTAGACGGACCTTAGTCAGCAAAGTAATGTCTCTGCTTTTGCATATACTATCTAGGTTGGTCATAAGTTTTCTTCCAAGGAGTAAGTGTCTTTTAATTTCATGGCTGCAGTCACCATCTGCAGTGATTCTGGAGCCCCCCCAAAATAAAGTCTGACACTGTTTCCACTGTTTCCCCATCTATTTCCCATGAAGTGATGGGACCAGATGCCATGACCTTCATTTTCTGAATGTTGAGCTTTAAGCCAACTTTTTCACTCTCCTCTTTCACTTTCATCAAGAGGCTTTTTAGCTCCTCTTCACTTTCTGCCATAAGGGTGGTTTCATCTGCATATCTGAGGTGATTGATGTTTCTCCCGGCAATCTTGATTCCAGCTTGTGTTTCTTCCAGTCCAGCGTTTCTCATGATGTACTCTGCATAGAAGTTAAATAAGCAGGGTGACAATATACAGCCTTGACGTACACCTTTTCCTATTTGGAACCAGTCTGTTGTTCCATGTCCAGTTCTAACTGTTGCTTCCTGACCTGCATACAGATTTCTCAAGAGGCAGGTCAGGTGGTCTGGTATTTCAGAATTTTCCACAGTTTATTGTGATCCACACAGTCAAAAGCTTTGGCATAGTCCATAAAGCAGAAACAGATGTTTTTCTGGAACTCTCTTGCTTTTTCCATGATCCAGCAGATGTTGGCAATTTGATCTCTGGTTCCTCTGCCTTTTCTAAAACCAGCTTGAACATCAGGGATTTCATGGTTCACGTATTGCTGAAGCCTGGCTTGGAGAATTTTCAGCAGTACTTTACTAGCATGTGAGACGAGTGCAATTGTGTGGTAGTTTGAGCATTCTTTTGCATTGCCTTTCTTTGGAATTGGAATGAAAACTGACCTTTTCCAGTCCTGTGGCCACTGCTGAGTTTTCCAAACTTGCTGACATATTGAGCTCAGCACTTTCACAGCATCATCTTTCAGGATTTGAAGCAGCTCAACTGGAATTCCATCACCTCAACTAGCTTTGTTCGTAGTATTGCTTTCTAAGGCCCACTTGACTTCACATTCCAAGATGTCTGGCTCTAGATTAGTGATCACATCATCATGATTATCTGGGTCGTGAAGATCTTTTTTGTACAGTTCTTCCATGTATTCTTGCCACCTCTTCTTAATATCTTCTGCTTCTGTTAGGTCCAGACCATTTCTGTCCTTTATCGAGCCCATCTTTGCATGAAATGTTCCCTTGATAGCTCTAATTTTCTTGAAGAGGTCTCTAGTCTTTCCCATTCTGTTCTTTTCCTCTATTTCTTTGCACTGATTGCTGAAGAAGGCTTTCTTATCTCTTCTTGCTATTCTTTGGAACTCTGCATTCAGATGCTTATATCTTTCCTTTTCTCCTTTGCTTTTCACCTCTCTTCTTGTCACAGCTATTTGTAAGGCCTCCCCAGACAGCCATTTTGCCTTTTTGCATTTCTTTTCCATGGGGATGATCTTGATCCCTGTCTCCTGTACAATGTCATGAACTTCACTCCATAGTTCATCAGGCACCCTATCTATCAGATCTAGGCCCATAAATCTATTTCTCACTTCCACTGTATAATCATAAGGGATTTGATTTAGGTCATACCTGAATGGTCTAGCGATTTTCCCTACTTTCTTCAATTTGAGTCTGAATTTGGTAATAAGGGGTTCATGATCTGAGCCACAGTCAGCTCCTGGTCTTGTTTTTGTTGACTGTATAGAGCTTCTCCATCTTGACTCTATACAGTCAACAATAGCCAACAGGTACATGAAAAAAGTGCTTAACATCATTAATCATCAGGGAAATGCAAATCAAAACCACAATAAGTTACCACCTCACCTTCCCCAAGCCTTCCATTTCTGCCACCAAAACCCCACCCATTCTCGACTTTCACGACTTCTGTCTCCAGACCACTTCTGCACCAGTCCGGTGGCCTCACCCTCCTCCAGGAAGCCCCTCTCAGTCCACCTTTACTTCTGGAACCTGGACTCCTTCCTGTCTTGAGCCTCCTTAAGGGAAGCATCTTCTTATTCCTATGCCAAAGCCTTTGACTGTGTGGATCACAACTAACTATGAAAATTTCTTGAAGAGATGGGAATACCAGACGACCTTGTCTGCCTCCTAAGAAAGCTGTATGCAGGTCAAGAAGCAACAGTTAGAACCGGACACAGAACAACAGACTGGTTCCAAATTGGGAAAGGAGTAAATCAAGGCTGTATATTGTCCCCTTGCTTATTTAACTTAAATGCAGAGTACATCATGAGAAATGCTGGGCTGGATGAAGCCCAAGCTGGAATCAAGATTGCCGGGAGAAATATCAATAACCTCAGATATGCAGATGACACCACCCTTATGGCAGAAAGTGAAGAAATAATAAAGAACCTTTTGATGAATGTGAAAGAAAAGAGTGAAAAAGCTGGCTTAAAACTTAACCTTCAGAAAACTAAGATCATGGCATCTGGTCCCATCACTTCATAGCAAATAGATGGGGAAACAATGGAAACAGTGACAGACTTTATTTTCTTGGCCTCCAAAAATCACTGCAGATGGTTACTGCCGTCATGAAATTAAAGGACACTTGCTCCTTAGAAGAAAAGCTGTGACCAACTTCAGTTCAGTTCAGTTCCTTAGACAGCATATTAAAACAAAGGTCCGTCTAGTCAAAGTTATCATTTTTCCAGTAGTCATGTATGAATGTGAGAGTTGGACCATAAAGAAAGCTGAGCACCAAGGAACTGATGTTCTTGAACTGTGGTGTTGGAGAAGACTCTAGACAATCCCTTGGACAGCAAGGAGATCAAACCAGTCAATGCTCAAGGAAATCAGTCCTGAATATTCACTGGAAGGACTGATGCTGAAGCTCCAATACTTTGGCCACCTAACGCAAAGCATTGACTCATTAGAAAATATCCTGATGCTGGGAAAGATTGAAGATGGGACGAGAAGGGGACGACAGAGGATGAGATGGTAGGATGGCATCACCAACTCAATGGACATGAGGTTGAGCAAGTTCTGGGAGTTGGTGATGGACAGGGCAACCTGATGTGCTGCAGTCCATAGGGTCGCAAAGAGTCAGACATGACTGGGTGACTGAACTGAGCTCACACTTATTAGGATGTTTGTTATCAAAAAGACGAGAGATAACAAAATGCTGGCGAGAATGTGGAGGAAATGGAACTCTGGTATAGTGTAGGTGGGAATGTAAATGAGTGCAGCCACTATAGAAGACAGGGCTATGGTTTTTCCTGTGGTCATGTATGGACTGTGAAGAAGGCTGAGCACCGAAGAATTGATGCTTTTGAACTGTGGTGTTGGAGAAGACTCTTGAGAGTCCCTTGGACTGCAAGGAGATCCAACCAGCCCATTCTGAAGATCAGCCCTGGGATTTCTTTGGAAGGAACGATGGTAAAGCTGAAGCTCCAGTACTTTGGCCACCTCATGTGAAGAGTTGACTCATTGGAAAAGACTCTGATGCTGGGAGGGATTGGGGGCAGGAGGAGAAGGGGACGACAGAGGATGAGATGGCTGGATGGCATCACGGACTCGATGGACATGAGTCTGAGTGAACTCCGGGAGTCGGTGATGGACAGGGAGGCCTGGTGTGCTGCGATTCATGGGGTCGCAAACAGCTGGATACGACTGAGCGACTGAACTGAACTGAACTGAACTGATGGAGGTTCCTCAAGAAGATAAAAACAGAACTACCATATAATCCAGCAATCTTCTTGGTATATATCCAAAGGAAACAAAATCACTATCATGCAAAGATAATCTGTACTCCCATGCTCATTGCAGCATAATTCACAATAGCCAAGGTATGGAAACAAGCTCAATGTGTGTTGATCGATATATGAATAAAGAAAATGTGAGATATATTTCAGCATTTAAAAAGACAGAAATTCTGCCATTTGCAACAACCAACATGTATGAACCTGAAGAGCATTATGTTAAGTGACAGAAACGAGTCAGGGAAAGGCAAATACTGCATGGTATCACTTATTTGTGGGATCTAGAACAAAGATCAAACTCAATTCATTTTATTTAGCATGTACGATGTTCCACTCTCTCTGCTAGGTGCTTTATAGCTACTACCTTATTCTGTCCTCAAATATTAAGTGGATGTTATCCCAGAGAAAATCCTAATTCAAAAAGATACATGTACCCCAATGTTTATAGCAGAGCTATTTTAAATAGCTAAGACATGGGAGTAACCTAAAATTGCACTGACAGATGAATGGATAAAAAAGAAGTGGTTACATATATGCAGTGGAATATTACTCAGCCATAATAAAGAATGAAATGTCATTTGCAACATGGGTGGACCTAGAGATGATCATACTAAGTGAAATAAGCCAAACAAAGAAAAAGACCATATTATATCACTTATATATGGAATCTAAAATATGACTTGCCTGTTAGTCACTCAGTCATGTCCCACTCTTTGTGATTCCATGGACTATATAACCCACAAAGCTCCTCTGTTTATGGAATTCTCTAGGCAAGAATACTGAATCGTGTAGCCATTCCCTTCTCCAGAGGGTCTCCCCAACCCAGGAGTGGAAGCTGCTTCTCCTGCATTGCAGGCAGACTCTACCATCTGAGCCACCTCTCTCTCATTATTTTCCCAGATTCCTTAACTTTTCACAATTTTATAAAATCTCTCCGTGTTTATCACTGAATCTATGAAAACCAAGTTCAAGGGAAATGTCCACCATTTGTCCAAATGCCTTTTCCTGAAACTATTCTTTTTATTTCTCTTTTTTTCTTTTATATCCATCTTGCACTCCCATCCAGGAAAGTCAAAACAGTGTTTTTTCTGTGATATTTGAACTCTGAGTTGACTATTGACATCAACCTTCATCCATTTACAACAGTTCTTTTCCTAATCAGAATTATAGTTGATGAGAAACTTGACATCATTTTTAGTACAATCAAGGTTACTTGGAAACACAGGAAAGACTATAGTTCAGAATGGGAAGTTAGGCTTTTATTCACACGATAGTAATCTGTAGATTCTTCCATAATATCTCATTTTAAATAGCCTCTTGTGTTTAAAGCCAGAAGGTGGAGAGTGAATCAAGGGAGAAGATTGTGTGCCAAGAACATTCCTCAGTGGGAATCTGACTTGAGGTCTAACATGCCCACTTGCCTGGGAGGGGCCAGTCATCTCAGGTAGATCTGGACCAAGCTTCCACCTTGAATCAGGGCAGAAAGGTCCTTGTCTTCTTGAGTAATGACTCCGGTGAAGAGAATGAAAAATAAATGTGACTTTTCACGCACCCAGGTCATTTACTGGCAAAACAGTGCTTACATGCAAAGAACTGAGTGCCTGGCAATGCCCTGTCTTTCCAGATGCCTGACATGGGGCTACTTTCCACTGACCTGGACTGCCTGGACACCCTAAATTAGGGTCTCTCCTTTGGACCAGGGGAGAGTGCTATGCCTTTCATAGGTCACGACACTGATTGAAATAAGGAGCCTGGATAGGATGGAGGATTTCCCTTCTATCCTTCCTTCTGGCTCAACTAAAGAAGTATTTTCTATCATTGGAACACGGGCCCATGAGAGTCAGGCCCTGTCTATTGTGTTCACCTTGAGTTCCCAGATCTTATCAAAGTGCCTGTTAAAAAGAATGGATTTTCAAGGAACACTGTGGACTCGGTGAATACGGAACAAACTAATGAATGAGTGAGATACTGCATTAAGCACCCAGTGTATATTGTCCATTGTCTACCTTCTGTGACTGATGCTATGAACCGCAAGACAATATTCTACAAAGGGCACTGCTAGCCTATTTTTGCCCTCTCTGGATGCCAGAATCTGACTGTCTGGTCCACCCTCACCAGATATCCCCTTGAGAGCATACCTGAGGGGTTCTTTTTTAGAAAAAAAAATTATTTATTTTTAACTGAAGGATAATTGCTTTACAATATTGTGTTGGTTTCTTTCATACATCAACATGAATCAGCCATCAGTTCAGTTCAGTTGCTCAGTCGTGTCCGACTCTTTGCGACCCCATGAATCACAGCACGCCAGGCCTCCCTGTCCATCACCAACTCCCGGAGTTCACTCAGACTCACATCCATCGAGTCAGCGATGCCATCTAGGTATCTCATCCTCTGTCGTCCCCTTCTCCTCCTGTCCCCAATCCCTCCCAGCATCAGAGTCTTTTCCAATGAGTCACTCTTCACATGAGGTGGCCAAAGTACTGGAGTTTCAGCTTTAGCGTCATTCCTTCCAAAGAAATCCCAGGGTTGATCTCCTTCAGAATGGGCTGGTTGGATCTCCTTGCAGTCCAAGGGACTCTCAAGAGTCTTCTCCAACACTACAGTTCAAAAGCATCAATTCTTCAGCACTCAGCCTTCTTCATAGTCCAACTCTCACATCCATACATGACCACAGGAAAAACCATAGCCATGACTAGACGGACCTTAGTTGCCAAAGTAATGTCTCTGCTTCTTAACATGCTATCTAGGTTGATCATAACTTTTCTTCCAAGGAATCAGCCATAGGTACACGTAAGTTCCCTTCTTCTTGAATCTCCCTCCTGGGGTGTGCTTAATGTAAGGTTTATGACAGAGATACAAGTCATTGAAAAAGATTGAGGATGACCAATCCCACACCCCTAGTGAGAACAAGTTCCAGTGTCTTGAACACAGGCATACATGAGAAACCTTGAAGGGAAGACAATGGGTTTGGTTTTGATTTTTAGTTCCTCTTCACTAAAAGGATGGTATCCAGTTTAATCAGGGTCGCTGTATGGGTCCTCTCTGTTTCCTTTCCTGAGGGTTCCACGTTGCTTTTGTCTTCCAAGCTCCCTTTCTTACTCAAGAGTCCTTAGCATGATCACAGAGGGTCGTGAGACTTCTGCTAACCTGCACTCTTTGCCCTGAAATCCTGTCAGTACTTTCTGTGCCGCCCACAGCCTGATCCGGGAATGCCTGAATCATGGAAAATTTACAAATCCCTTTGCCAGGAGGCAGAGGAGTCACTACCTGCTCAGAGCCTATCAGAGATTGTACTCCTATTTGTCATCATCATGACATCCTCTGAGCATCAGCCCTGAACATCTTTCATATGAGAGCAGAGATGTGGCTATTTAAGCCTTTCAAGCCCAGAACCCTTGCTTACATATCCACATATTACTTTTTAATTTTTTTTATTGTCACAAAAATTTTTATTTTTTAAAAAATCACACAAAATATACTATTCTAGCATATTTGACTGTACAGTTCAGTGACACTAAGTACATTCACATTGTTTTGAAACTTTCACCATCATCCATCACCAGAATTTTTCACCTTCCTAAACTGAAATTCTGTTTCCATTAAATACCAACTCCCCAACCCACTTCTCCACTTTCTACTACCTCCCCACCACCTCGCCCCTGGCATCTCAGTTCAGTTGCTCAGTCGTGTCCGACTCTTTGCAACCTCATGGACCACAGCACGCCAGGCCTTCCCGTCCATCACCAACTCCCAGAGTTTACTCAAACGCATCTCCATTGAGTCGGTGATGCCATCCAATCATCTCATCCTCTGTAGTCCCCTTCTCCTCCTGCCGTCAATCTTTCCCAGCATCTACTCATGTACTTTCTGACTCTGATTTTGACCATTTTGGGTACCTGATATAAATGTATGTGGCCTCCCTGGGAGCTCCGAAGTAAAGAACCTGCATGAAATGCAGGAGACTCAAGTTCGATCCCTGGGTTGGAAAGATTCCCTGGAGAAGGAAATGGCAGCCCACTCCAGTATTCTTGCCTGGGAAACCCCATGGACAGAGGAGCCTGGTGGGCTATAGTCCATGGGGGTCACAAAGAGTTGGACAGGACTTAGCAACTAAACAACAACAACAAAGTGTGTGTATGAAGTAGATGGCTGATGAGGGCCTGCTGTACATATTAATTTTCTAAATTCCTATGATCACTATCATTATCCCATTTTTCAAAATTTGCCAAAGGCAGACTTTCCCAAGGTGCATCCCATAAAACATTAGCTATCCAGATGCTTTATTCTAGAAAAAAGTATTCTATGGTCCGACAAGTTTGAAAAAAGATGCATAAATCCCCTTCTTAAATATTCCCAGTGCACATGAATCTCACTATAAAAATAACTCATTTAGCTGCTTTTAACCCAGCAGTTCCCACACTTTGATCTCTCTGTTCCTATATAACACCTTTGGAAATTCGGGCCTAAACCACAGACCCAGTGAGAGGGAGTAAGAGAGAAGGCAGAGGTGTGAATCTGTGGTCTGATGACTCTTACCTAGCTAACTGTACAGTACAGTTTCTTTTACTAGTCCATTAATATGTATGTTTTTCATAATAGATATGTGTTTGCCCCAGTATACGTAAGTATTGTTGTTGTTCAGTCACTAATTCATGTCTGACTCTGCAACCCCATGGACTGCAGCATGCCAGGCTTCCCTGTGCTTCATTATCTCTCAAGAGTTTGCTCAAACTCATGTCCATTGAGTTGATGATGCCACTCAGCCGTCTCATCCTCTATCACTCGCTTCTCCTGCCTTCAGTCTTTCCCAGCATCAGCATCTTTTCCAGCGAATCAGCTCTAGGATTGACTGGTTCTAAATGAAATCAAACACATAAGTATATGACATTTATATGATATACATATAAGTATATCACAGCGACCTTCTTTTTTTTTTTAACTTGTTCATTGATACTCATAAATTAATCTGAATACTTATGTAGAATGCTGTAGGGAGAAAATGTGACCCTGAGGGAAAAATATATAGGACCTTTTTGGAAAGGGCACTGGAGACAAACACAAAGGACCAAGAGGGATTATGTCCAGGCTGAATAATTTACAATAAATAGAAGAAAGTTTAAAAAACAGCCCAGTAGTTTCCAGGCTTTGGGCATCACTAGTAACAATATCCTTCACATTTACATGGCACTCAACAGTTTGGAAAATCCCTGTAAATGTCTCATAAAATTTGATTCTCCTAGCTAACATGGCTGGTAAGTAGGGGCATTCTGCTTCTGTGAATAAATGAAGCATCCAGAACTCACTCAATGTCCATACAGTTTGTACTCTAGTTGGGAGTTGAGCACAACACTTATTTTAAGCCAGGGTCTTTCTAGGCTGAGGCTGTGTGGTTGATGAGAGATGAGGATACAGTGGAAAGGAAATAAAACCTGGGACAAATTAAGAGAAAAAGCCAGAGACCACTGATTTCACAATTTACCCTGGAACTGGCTGCAGGAGGCCAGTCTATCTAGAGAGCCCCACACAAAGGGCAGGGCCCTTGTTCCAACCCTGGAGACACACTCTTCCACTCTGCCCCTGACACGTGTTGCCTTGGCTGGTGAGACATTTGGGAATATTAAGAATTAAGTGGGTTTGGAATGAAGATTTTCACAGGCTGATATTCCCTCCCACAAAGTGGACAGAGGAACGAAGGAAAAATCAGAGAGGCTGGTGAGTCAAGACGGTGTTAGGTTTCCTGGGTTCAGAAGTTGGAGGATTTGAGGAAATCCTGAGTTAAAAGGAAAGAAGCAGTTTGGCAAGTGGTTTAATTAAAAGTTGGTTTGTAAAAGGGTAAGAATTATTCAAAAGAATGAAAACCAAGTGTTCGGACATCCCAGAAAGGAGAACTTCAAGGGAGTCCTAATTAAATCATGATCATTGAGTCATAAATGATTTCAGTGAAAGACAAAAATTTCCTTTTCTCATGCATCATAATCTTAGAATTTCTTTGGTAGGCATTTTCCTAAAGCACAAGCATTGTGGTAAGATAACAAAGTGGCTGGTCCCATTGACATGAAATGAAGCATAAACACTGAAGTTTACCACCAATGAGGAAAGAGTAATGATGCCTAACTTCCTGAACTCCTGGCTGTTATGTACCATCCAAATCCCCAAAATGCTTTCTTTTTCCCCAGAAAATGAAGGATGAGTTTCTAAAATCCTGGCTTTTGAAATAGGAACAAAATTTTCCTTTCATTAACATTAACCAGATTTCTTCCTTCACCTCAATGGTTCTCTAAAGCCACTGCTTCTCCCATCTTTTCTGGGACCCCCACTTCTCCTGGCAACTTGCTTTCAGGACCAATAGGCTTAGCAATTTCCTGACCATCCTCCAGTAGCCTGTGATGTACAGTGGGGTCTATGTACACATTGGAGCCTGGAGCATATGTGTTCATGCCTCTATTCCATCTAAAGCACTTCAATCTTTAATGAATGAAAGCTACCAGTATAATGGTACTATACCATTCTCCTGTCCCCATCTTTAGCATTTTTATTCCCGTTCCTTAGAATGTTCTCACTTTACTGCCTCTTCCTCCTCTTCCCTTTTTAAACGCACATTCGTGTTTTAGGTGGAGAAGGCAATGACACCCCACTCCAATACTCTTGCCTGGAAAATCCCATGGACGGAGGAGCCTGGTAGGCTGCAATCCATGGGGTCGCTAAGAGTTGGACACGACTGAGCAACTTCACTTTCACTTTTCACTTTCATGCATTGGAGAAGGAAATGGCAGCCCATTCCAGTGTTCTCACCTGGAGAATCCCAGGGACGGGGGAGCCTGGTGGGCTGCCGTCTATGGGGTCGCACAGAGTCGGACACGACTGAAGCGACTTAGCAGTAGCAGCAGCAGCAGCAGCGTGTTTTAGGTTGAGCCCCACCTCCTCCAAGAAACCTTCCTTTGACCCCTTATCAGACCAGACTAGATTCTTCTCTGTATCTTGAATTACTTGGTGACCGTCCTTACTAGGTTGTATTTGCCAATTAAATTAAAATCTTTAAAGGCAAAAAAAAGAAAACACTTTGGTCCCTGCTGCATCACCTGCTGAATAAGGTCAGGACACTTTAGCATGGCATGCAAGGTCTTCACATGTCCTTCATCTATGTGCCTAGTCTCAACTGGCCTGTTTCCATTCTGCAGCTTATACCCTGAACCTCAGACTTTCTGAGACTTCTGCGTTTACACAAATGGGCCAGCTACATTCTGTCCCATATCCAAAGTTCAGCTCACAATGTCACCCGACCTGAAAGTCTGTCACCACAAGTTCCCACCCCTTTGTTCCCATCCACCCAAAACCCCATCTGCATTAGAGGACACCAAGGTTTATGCTGCGATCACACTAAAAGTAGTGTAATCGTCTCCTGATCTATCTACACTCATTACACAATCATTTATTCTATGTTTGCTATATATTGAATATTCTAGACAGCAAAACAAACATTCAGCTTACAATCTAGTGGGGAAAACCAATGATCAAATGATCACATATAAACATAAAAGCATCGACTGTGGTAAGTGCTACTAAGGAAGAAAAAAAGGATTCTGTGAGTGCAGATAGTTATAGGTTGGGTATGGATTCTTTTAAGAGGTTTTAACTGGGTTGGAATATAAAGAATAAATAAGAATTAAATAATTGAAGAGAGGGGCTTTCCAGGTGGTGCTAGTGGTAAAGAACTAGTTTGCCAATGCAGGAGACATAAGAGATATTTAAGTTTGATCCCTGGGTGGGGAAGATCCCCTGGAGAAGGGCATAGCAACCCACTCCAATATTGCTCCCTGGAAAATCCCATGGACAGAAGAGCCTGGCAGGCTACAGTCCTTGGGGTCACAAAGAGTTGGACACAACACGCAAGTGAAGAGATTTGCACATGCAAGTGAAGCATTTTGAATAGGACAGGAAGCCCTGCCTTTATTTCTCTCTAAGCCTTAAGGCATAGCGTCATGAAACAGTATGCTGGGAGATTGAAGGCATGAACAAAGGAGGGGTTTAATGAATTAATGATATCAGAGACCCTGGAGCCCTGAGGATAGCCTCATGTCTCCATGTTATCAGCCAAAGAACTTAATCTGATAGTCACTGAAGGGCCTTCTCTGGCAGACCAGTGGTTAAGACTCTGTGCTTCCACTGCAAAGAGCATGAGTTTCATCCCTGATTGGGAAACTAAGATCCTGCATGCCACACAGCGCAGCCAAAACTTTAAAAAAAAAGAAGAAAGTCACTGAAACTGCCCGATGAGTCTACTGTCACAGCCCTTCTTCCCATTGCCTGAGGATAAGGAAAGTGGATTCAATGGTCAACCTTCAAGGACCATCTGACACCAACGGATGGTCAGCAGTCAGGAAGTCAGGAAGAAAATGGCCTCTCAGAAGTGGAGGCCAAGAGTCTGGGCCAGAAAGATCTGAAACATAAGGGCAATGTTGGGAAAGAGGATGGGAAGTAAAGATAAAAGAAGAGAGTGAGCCTCATGCAAAGACACTTCTGGCCAAGAAGAGGCAGCAGCTGAACTCTTTAGTTTGGTCAGAAGCCAGGCATAATGATTAAGAGCAAGATCCTGTTGTAGAACTGGTGAGAGGAAACCTGAAACCTTGGGCTCCGCATAAGTGAGAGTTTGTTTTCTCTGACCAGACTGTGTGTTTACCCTCAGGCCTTAGAGATATTTGTCGCTGGTTAGACCTCCCAGGGCTGTGGGAGGATTTCCATGGAGAATGGGTCTCAGTGCTGGAAGTCAAACTGGGGCCAGTTTTACCTGAGGGGTCTCTTCGGAGGGAAACTTAGGGAGTGTTTGTTTAGATTTTTTGTAATAAAAGTGGTGTTACTGTTACCCTAATCTCATTAGGTCATTTTCTCTTTCTTTCTTCTAACTCACTGTGCAGGGAGCTTCAGTAATTAATTTTTTCTCTTAAACCTCTAAAGTGATGCCAGGAACAGATAGGTAACTGTTCCTCTCAGGAGGGAGTGTTACTTTTTAATCTGGAAAAGCATTTAAGAGCTGCTCCTCATTGATTTTTGGTCAAAGTGATTGTCACCAGTGTCATCATAGGTGGCTGCCCCATCCTGAAGGGAGCCATTTGTCCAAATACCTGCTCTTCCATGCTACTTCAGACCCAGTACTAATCTGCAAATCCTCATTCGGTTTTCAAAAGAGACACCGCACCCACCCACCCCACTCACACCCTCCAGAAACAAGGGTATACCAATCTTTGGCATATGTTCTGAAATATCTCAGCCACTAGAAACCTCAATTTTATAAGGGAGGTTGTTTTTTTGTTTTTTTTTTTTTTTAAAAAAAAAAAAGGAAGGAAGGAAGAAAGGAGAATCAAGAAGTAAAAGTACCACGGGCAACCAGGAGCTGCAGGGAAAGTCTCATGAACGGTGTCTTGAGCACATTGCTTATAGGAACACATTTCTAGATCTTCACAGAAGCAAAATGCTGGTAAGGAAAGAGGACTGACTGTGAAGCCAGGCAGACCCTTGGTCAAGTCTCACCCTTTTCACTGATCAACTGTGTGAACCTGGGTCTGCCTTGGTGAGAGGTCCCCATTTCCTCTATCCATAAATCGGGCATATGAAATTTAGATTAAAAGGCTATTATAATTGGAGGTTAGAAAATAAGATAGCAAAGGTAATTCTTGTCTTCTTTCCAACATGAATACAGTGGGCTTCCTTCTCTGGTTTTACCCAAGTCCACCATTGAGTAGCCCAAGAATTTGAAGCAGTGAGACACTCCCCTGGATGGTGGTGAGAAAGACTCTCGGGTCATCTGATACCAGAGAAAAAGCTGGCACCAGAATTCAAATTGTCCATCTCCCTGCAGTCTTGTAGGGCCCAGAATAAGAGAAAATAGTCTTACTCTCCTATAAAAACTCGGCAAAGAATAATTCAGTATGACAACACCTACCTCCTGACCCCAAAGTTTACATTCTATCCAGAATATTATAGTTAAGAAGACAGGGAGTAAGAAAGATTTTGGAAATATTTTCATCCATGATTTTTCAAGTTTCACTCAATTAACATCTTTCAAATTTTTACTGAGGCCCTGTCACATTTCAGGCACTGATCAATACTTTCGACTATATCAGTAAACAAAACAGACAGACATCTCTGTCCCTGGCAGCTTAAATTTTTGACAAGAGAAACAGGCAATAAACAATGAATTATGCAAGGAAGCAAGCATATACTGTGTTCAAAGGTGCTAAGAGCGACAGAAGAAACATGGGGTATGGGTGATCAAGTCAGGAGAGGGGGTCAGGAGAGGAGTGGGCTACAGTTTTCAGTAGACAGCCAGGGAGGCCTCAAAAGAAGTTTTGTACTTAAAGGAAAAACTCTCTGATGTTGGAGAGAAAAAAAAAAAAAAGAGTTCTGGGAAAGCTAATAATCACAACTCTTTTTCTGTTATTGAATTCATAAACTGGGATTCGACTTTATATCCCATTGCCCGAGTAGACTTCAAGTCTTTGAGAATGAGCTCAGGTGTGTATCTCACAATGCCTAGGATATCAAGAGGCATTACATGTGTGAGCTATTTTACTGAATGAACAAAAAAATGATGAATAAATGAAACTCTCCCCTCTGAGAAATCATAGCTTAATTTGTTCTAACAAACTGAGTGCCTACTATCTTCCAAGGACTTTGGTCATCTTGTCCCCTAGAACAAGCATACCTCTTTCTCCCTACTTCTCTCCCTGATGAATTTCCCCCCAAGAGAGAAGATGTACTTAAGTCAATATGGAAGCTTTCACTATGGAACTCAACTGTCAGGCAGCATCAGCCCAAGCTACCTCATTATTGAATTTCCTTACAGTTCCATTTGGTTATGAAGAAGACCTGAGAACCAGCATATTGTGGTTAGGGCGACAAGGTCCTAGGGAGGGAGAAACTATAGACTGAACTTCCCAAGACACATTCTTCAGACGGAGGTTGCAAGAAAGGCAGTCACATACTGTTTTGTCAACCAGCATGTGGGCAAGCTAAACTGCTTCAGTCGTGTCCGACTCTGAATGATTCTATGGACTATAGCCCGCCAGGCTCCTCTAACCATGGAATTCTCTAGGCAAGAATACTGGAGTGGGTTGCCACTTCCCTCTCCAGGAAGAACCAGCAGGCACATGTAGTTTCTAGAACAAATTAGAAAATGGGGAGAGTGAGGCTGAGGTTATGAGATAATCTCCTGAGTTGCTGTAGGAAATCTCCCTGGTTTTCCTCTTGATCCCTTTTACTGCAAGCTGCAGACAGAACTTGACTAGATTCACAAGGCTAGACAAAAGCTGATGCTTACCCAGGAAACAACCAAGATACTAAATTCTCAAATGCAGAATGCTTTTTATTATATATATTGAACAAACAACTGTGCTTCCCGTATTTAGACTTATTCCTATGTCAAATCACCCATCTGCAAAACTCAAAAGTTGAGTCTGGATCATAAGTAAGTCCTGGGACAAAGGCCGTATTTGAGAAAATTTATCCAAACCAAAACCCCAGGAACGAAGCCTTATGCAAGTGTTCGCTGAACCACATGGCTGGGCTTGAATCAGTTCTCAAATATCTGAACCACCTGTACCTTTCCATGCCTTTGTGTGGAGGTCCTTCATGTCTGAACAGGCATCTCTTTTCTTTTTGTAGCCAACTCAGGGCCCCACACGAGGCCTTCAGCAGAGCAGAAAGCAGCCTGCTGGAAATGAGTTAAGATGTGCTCTAATTACCAAGGGGGTGGTTAGTAGGATGGCCTGGTAAAAACCAACTCGGTTTAAAATGGAGATGAACACACACTGCAGTCCTCCAGGTTTTCATTTTCCAAGTGTGGGGCAGGGTAGGGCTATATGTCTGATACCTGCCCTTTTCATTAGACTATTTCTAATTTTGTGATCTCACTTCTGGTTGATTACTTGGTTCAGTTCTGGCCTCAGAGCATTTTATCACCCTATGTACATGTACATTGCACCTATAGGTCCATACTATAGTATAAATAATGAATTTCATATTTGTAAAACATCATATAAGCTATGTGTTACATGTCTATTAACCAAGGATATACATATGTATGGGCTTCCCAGGTGGTGCTATTTGTTAAAGAACCCATCTGCCAAGCAGGATATGCAGGGTTTGATCCCTGGGTCAGGAAGATTCCCTGGAGAAGGAAATAGCAACCCACTCCAGTATTCTTGCCTGGAGAATTCCATGGACAAAAGAGCCTGGCAGGCTACAGTCAGGACCCTCTGCTATAGGGTCACAGAGTCAGACATGACTGAAGCTCCTTAGTACACACACATATATATTTACATAACATACATACATATATGTGTGTGATAAGTCACTCACTCGTGTCTGACTCTTTGGGACTCCATGGACTGTAGCCTGCCAGGCTCCTCTGTCCATGAAATTCTCCAGGCAAGAATACTACAGTGGGTTGCCATTTCCTATTTCAAGGAATCTTCCCAAGCCAGGGATCAAAACCATGTCTCTTATTTCTCCTGCACTTGAAAGGTGGATTCTTTACCACTATGCTACCTGGCAAACCATATATACATATATGCGTGTGTGCCTGCTCAGTCACTTCAGTCGTGTCTGACTCTCTGCGACCCTGTGGGCTGTAGCCTGCCAGGTTCCTCTGGTTCATGGGATTCTCCAGGCAAGAACGCTGGAATGGGTTGCTATGTCCTCCTCTAGTGGAGCTTCCCAACCCAAGGATCGAACTCGCATGTCCTGTGGCTCCTGTATTGCAGGTGGATTCTTGATTCTTTTGCACTGAGCCACCAGGGAAGCCCATATACATGTATATCAAATATATATTGATTGGTTCAAATTCTGAGGGTCCTAAAGGAGCAGAAAAACTAAGCTATAGACACTGGGGCAGCTGTTTGGTGGAAATGAGCCATGACTTGTTCCATGAGGCAGTGGCTGTGAAGGGCGTGGGGAAGGAGGGATGTGGCCGTCAGGGAGACAAACTCCTAAACCTCACTGGCTCCTTGGCCAGGATTGTGCTCAGGCCCAAACCACACACTAAGTCAAGCTTCTCAGATTCCTCTCAGAACCTTCTTTCTCTGCTCCGCTCTCTGGCAATCATTTCGAGGCCAGTTCCTCCCAGACCATCTTCCATTGCCTCTGCTTCATCCAAACTTGGCTTTTCCCCCAAACAGCAGCTCCCTTGGGTCCACCGCCTCTTTCCTGCTTCCTCTGCAATATCTTTTTACTAACAGTTCCTTTATTAACAAGGCCTGAGGACTGGAGCCCTTTTTTTCTGGTGTTCTTTTTTAATAAAATAAACTGTTTCCATGTTATTTGTTTTATTTCGTTTCTGAATAATCCCACTGTAGGAGTGACTTTTGTTGTTATTTTCAGAGAGGTTTTTGGTTGTTGTTTGTTTAAGGAGGCCTAGGCTGAAGACACTGTGATGTCCCCCCAGCCCTGCCTCTGGGCTCTGGAATTTTCCTTCAGCCCTGGCCAGCCACGCCCTCGGCTTCCTGTGGGCCCTGGCCTGGCCGGAGCCGCGCAGCTGGAGCGGGGCTGTCTGGCCTGAGTGCCTCCCTGTGCAGCCTGCCGCTCTGCAGAACTCTCTGGGAACCATGAATACCCAAATTCCCATGCTTCTCCCCAGACACTCTCAGGTCGCCAGACTCCTCAGAGAGTATTTCCTATCTTTATTTTCCAGCACTCCATAATTTAAATAGGTTGTTTTTCAGGGGAGGTGCAATTGATATCATCCAAAATCAAAACCTTCTGGAGGAAGTCTATAAAGTGAGCAGCTCCTTGTAACACAGTACATCCTCCCCAAATTTATTTTTTAATTTAAGGACAAGGTACTGTTACCAGCACTGAGAATCCTTAAAGATGGGGAAATCCTTTGGATTTCAGTACACTGGAGCTAAGAACCACAGAAGCACGGAGCTCTGTTTTGTATACTGATGTATCCCAAGCCTTCACATTTAACAGACACTCAGGAAAAAGTTTCCCAGAGGGAAGAAAGAGCTCATTATTTAAGAGTCATTAATATATGAGAGACCCACTGATACAGCTCATTAAGTTTAAACACTGAAATGGTCTAATCTATACCAATGCCCTTGCCAAAAAATAAAATTTCCTCTTCAACCTGTTGTCACACTGTGAATTTTGATAATTTTAAGATCTATTCCACTCTTTATTAGACTGAATTCCAACCAAGATGCCCCAACAAAGAAAAAGCTCACAGGAAAACAAATTTTAAGGGTGCTAATAATGAATCTGAACATTAAATTCTTTATATATATATACTCTTATAGTACAAACATAACCTGAATTTCCAAGATGAAGGCTTTTGACAATGTTTAGTTCAAGTAGATACATAATAAAATATCTTATTTGCTTAATGTCACTAATTCCAAGTCATTCCTGGGAAGCTTTCTGGCAATAAATTTCTTTCTGCTAATAAAACTGATGTTTACACTAAAGGGCTGTATTTAATATCTTTATGTTTATAGAACCTGGTACAAAACAGATACCCAATAAATGTTTGTTAAGGGAATGACTTTGGAAATACTTTGTCATCGGGTGAGTAGTACCATATTTTGAAGGCTCAATTTGACCAAATGGCCAGCAACATTGGTATACAAACACTGTGGAGCTATAATCTCTCCCAGAAGCATCCTGTATTTTAAAAAGGAATGAAAAAGATCAGCCTGGTTTATCTTATTTTGCAGAAAATAGGTTATGAGAAATCTTTGCCTGCTACCTTGTCTTAGAGAGGGAAGAGGTTGATGAGATGGTGTTTTGCCAAAAGTTTTATTTTCGTTTAGGTTTGAAGGATTTCTTAACAAAAAAAACCACTCATTCACAAATAAACAACTTCAATTTTTAATAGAAGATTATTTAACTTGATTTCAATATACAGTCATTAGGGAAAAAAAAGAAACAGAAACAATAGAAGTAACAGCATAAACATCACCAAACTGAGCTGACCCACATCTAGACTTAAACAGCACAGGGAAGTCCCTCATTAGCAGCAATCTGGAGTCCTAATTGGGAAAGGGTCCCAGGCGGTGTGTCCACTCCAAGGGTGAAACTTCAAATTGTAGCTTTGTGGGCTCACACTTATAATCCCAGGCCGCAACCTGATATCATCATCAGTTTGTATGCAAAAATGCAGCTCTAGTTTTCCTTTAATTTTTACAATGCTGTTTGTTTCACCTTGTGGTTCACAAGACTTCTTAGACTCCAGGGGTTGGCCAGACCTATAGGGGCTTAAAGAGATTCCAAAACTCACTCCCTTTCTTATCTAAAGTGCTGTCTGACTTGCTGTGCTTGCAGGCAGGCATGGAATCCGGTCAGTGTCCAGGCAGGTCAGAGGTAAGTCAGAGGTCAGCTCTCCTACTTCTGAAACCTGAAAAAGACTTCCTCCATTTTAATTTCCCTAATCAGTAGAGTAGACTAGAAAGTTTCCCAGGTTTTCTGAGAGCACTAGATGGGAGTAGTATTAAACAGAATAAGCTCATTTGGTCTTAAGAGTGACAATGATATCTGGGGGAGGGCCTGCATTTTAAAATATATTCCCTGAGGTGGATTTTTAACTTTGCACAGGTGGCTAACATTCTCCACTCTTTCCTGTATCCATGCCACTTGCAGTCTTGCAATGTGGTACTGCAGCTCTTCGCATAAAGATGGGAAGTCTATTTTCCATCTTGAATTTGGGCTACTCTGTTGACTTACTTTGACGAACTGAGTGTAGCAGAAGGAACAATGCGCCAGTTCTGAGCCTAAACCTCCAGAAGCCTCGCTTGTTTCCACTCATTCTTGTTTGCTGCTACCACGTATATGATCTATGACCATCAGGTACATGATCCATGAGCATCATAAACCTTCTAAAAATATATTTCAGTTTCCCCATCCCTCAACCAGAAATGAAGGGCAGAAGTGATATAATCCTAGAGTAACAGTCTATGGTGCAATCATCATCTTCAAGTGCAGAATTTGAGGGCCTGGAAATGGGAACTGAATCCTTCATTTTCTAGCAATGGATGCATTCTGCACTCCTAATCTCTGGCCTAATAGCAACACTGTGTATTAGTATAGTGATGAAAGTCTATTGTGTGTATACAGCTTCATTGCTTGATGACTGGACAGGGAATTCTGTGCATACCGACAGGCAAGTTGTCTTAGTGTTATTAATCATCAAAAAGTGAACTCCCCTGAGTCACAGGGAAAGAATAAGAGCTTAGTTATATTCACTATTTTTTAAACCACTTAAAAAATCATTTTATTTATTCATTTAAGGTCTCATTGCTGCCTGGGCTTTTCTCTGGTTTCAGGGACGGAGGCTGCTCTCTAGTTGCAATCCATAGATTGCTCGTTGTGGACACTTCTCTTGCGGCGGAGCGCAGGCTCTAGGCATAAGGGCTGCAGTAGTTGCAGCTCAAGGGCTCCAGAGCACAGGTTCAATATTTGCGGTGCATAGGCTTAGCTGCTACCCAGCACAGGGGTTCTTTCTTTCTGAACCAAGGTTCAAACCTGTGCCTCTTGAATTAGTAGATGGATTCTTCATCACTGAGTCACAGGGAAGCCTTATATTCGCCATTTTTCATTTGCCTTTAGGTCAGCTAGAATGCACAGAGCAAGGCAGTACCGTAGAGTTACGTCGAGTGAAGACACCAGGAGGCAAGTTGCTTAAGCCAGTCCACATTTCCTTGTGTTTTGGAGGCTGATGAATGAGCTGCAACATGATCCTAACAACCTGACAGCAACAAGGAAATCAAACCACTTTTTCAATTAGCACATGGATTAAAGATTTCACAAGTACTTCTATTCTCCTTTTATCTGCTAATAGGTTTTCTTATTGGAGAAAAAGAAAGCCTGGCATATTCTACCCTATTATAATATTTCACTAATACCAGTGACATTTTGAAATAATAAAAGAAAATAGCACCATAAAAGGTGATCCAAAAAGTAATGCCTTTTAAAACAAATTTGCCTGACCATTAAAAATTCATATTATGTTTTGTTTAGCATAAAATAGGTTTAGAAGAGCGTCTGTATTCTTTGAGAAACCTTCTTTTATGAGCCAGATTATGAGCTGAAATAACAATATTTCAAGTGGAAGAAGACTGAAGGAATAAAAGAAACCCTGGCTGTGTGTAGCTTTTGTGCTCTGAAGAGTCCTTTGGCATGCATAAGATAATTTCCTTCAATCTCATCTAAGAAGTAGATAGGGCATGTTTTACTTCGCTCAATGTGCAAATGAAGAAATTGATATTAACTTGCTAAGTATACATTCTAGAGCCGATAATCAAGCACATTTAAAACAAGTAGCTTAAAATATACACACTACTATATATAAAATGGGGCTTCCCTGGTAGTTCAGTTGGTGAAGAATCCTCCTGTAATGCAGGAGACCCTGGTTTAATTCCTGAGTCTAGAAGACCCACTGGGGAAGGGATAGTCTACCCACTCCAGTATTCTTGGACTTCCCTTATGGCTCAGCTGGTAAAGAATCTTCCTGCAATGTGGGAGACCTGGGTTCGATCCCTGGGTTGGGAAGATCCCCTGGAGAAGGGAAAGGCTACCCACTCCAGTATTCTGGCCTGGAGAATTCCATGGACTGTATACTCTATGGGGTCGCAAAGAGTCAGACATGACTGAGTGACTTTCACTTTCACTTTTGATATATAAAATATTAAATATATAACCAACAAGGACCCACTGTATAGCACAGGGAACTCTACCCAATATCTTATAATAACGTATATTGAAAAAGAATCTTAAAAAGAATACATCAGGACTTCCCTGGAGATCCAGTGGTTAAGACTCTGTTTCTACTGCAGAGGGCATGGGTTCAATCCCTGGTCAGGAAACTAAGATCCTGCATGCCACACAGTGTGGCCTAAAAAGTAAATAAAAATAATACATATATATGTATATATACATATATGTGTGTAACTGAAATCACTTTGCTTTATACTTGAAACTAATACAAGACTGTAGATCAACTATATACTTCAATAAGAATTTTAAAAATAAAATTAGATTAAAAAATAAAACAAGTGGTAACTTCCACTCCACGGTGGTGTATTAGACCAGTGCATCTGTCTCCTTTCCCATCTCTGCCCACACTAAATTTATTGCAGTGAATTAATAGTAGCCACAGCAACAGCAGGTATAACAGCAGAGTAATAGGTATTTGTGTTTCTTCTCACAACAAAGGAAAGAAAGGGGAGACCATCAATAGATTTAAGATTTCAATAAACTCCTAGAAAAATGGAAAGCAGACACTGGAGTTGTGGATGATTCAGGTGGAAGAACTTGTGGTCAATAACAAGTAAAGAGATGGGTGAGCATTTGAGAAGGGAAATGATTTGCCTGATTTCAAGAAATACAGGAAAGCTTGAATTTGGGGATTCAAAGTACAACAGAGGGTCAGGGTGGGTCATGACAGGGGAACAACTGGAATCTGTGGACTAAGAGGTTAAGCCAACCTTCACGCCAGGAGCAGGTGCCCAGGAGAGGCATTAATTTACCCTTCCAATAAGGAGTTCTTTTCTTGATTGAATGGAAGATTCAAGAGAACTAAGACCTTTATGTGGAAGATGGTACCCTAGAGAAATATTCTCTACATTCTAACTTTAGGGTCTCCAAAGGAAAAGAGCTGGATCACCACTCTTTCACTCTGACTTAGTAAACAAGCTTCATCCTTCTGCATAGAGCTGCTTAGTAACCCTTCTGGGATCTTTGATTTTTTAACTACACACGTTTATTTCTGTAATATTTTTGAAAGCTGTCTTCATACATTTAGAAATTAAAACTAAAGTAACCTTCTTACTAAATTATCATCTTAGAGCTCATTTCCCATATATGTTTATAATTTCATATTAGCTATAAATCATAACACTTTTAATATTTTCTTGGCTTTAAAAAAATACCCTAAAGTAACTTTTTAAGTCCATGAGTTAGTTATCAGATTGATCATCACACCATTAAATGTTAGAGCAAAAGAAAAAAGTTTAAAAAGAAGACAATATGGAAATGATTAAATAAATCACTTGCATAAAATGAAAATTTATACAGCTAGTCAAATTTTTAGACTAAAATTTATTTTCATAAAATATGAATATATTGAGTGAAAATCAAGTTACAAAATATTGTATAAGGTATTATTATCATTTTATTTAAGTTATACTTAAATATGGATACATGTGTTAAAAAATTATATTTAACAAAATGGTAACAGTGATTGGCCCTGGATGGTGAGATTATGATAGTTTACACTTTTTTAAAAATATGTTTTGTGAATTTTCTATATAAACATGGCATATTTAAGTAATTTAACAGTTCTTTTCTTGTTTTTCCATTTAACATTTTCAGTTCAGTCGCTCTGTCATGTCCGACTCTTTGCGACCCCATGAATCGCAGCACGCCAGGCCTCCCTGTCCATCACCATCTCCCGGAGTTCACTCAGACTCACATCCATCGAGTCGGTGATGCCATCCAGCCATCTCATCCTCTGTCGTCCCCTTCTCCTCCTGCCTCCAATCCCTCCCAGCATCAGAGTCTTTTCCAATGAGTCAACTCTTGGCATGAGGTGGCCAAAGTACTGGAGTTTCAGCTTTAGCATCATTCCCTCCAAAGAAATCCCAGGGCTGATCTCCTTCAGAATGGACTGGTTGGATCTCCTTGCAGTCCAAGGGACTCTCAAGAGTCTTCTCCAACACCACAGTTCAAAAGCATCAATTCTTTGGTGCTCAGCTTTCTTCACAGTCCAACTCTCACATCCATACATGACCACAGGAAAAACCATAGCCTTGACTAGACGGACCTTTGTTGGCAAAGTAATGTCTCTGCTTTTGAATATGCTATCTGTCATAACTTTCCTTCCAAGGAGTAAGCGTCTTTTAATTTCATGGCTGCAATCACCATCTGCAGTGATTTTGGAGCCCCAATAAAGTGTGACACTGTTTCCACTGTTTCCCCATCTATTTCCCATGAGTGTTGGGACCAGACACCATGATCTTCGTTTTCTGAATGTTGAGTTTTAAGCTAACTTTTTCACTGTCCTCTTTCACTTTCATCAAGAGGCTCCTTAGTTCTTCTTCACTTTCTGCCATAAGGGTGGTGTCATCTGCATATCTGAGATTATTGATATTTCTCCCAGCAATCTTGATTCCAGCTTGTGCTTCTTCCAGCCCAGCAATTCTCACGATGTACTCTGCATAGAAGTTCAATAAGCAGGGTGACAATATACAGCCTTGACGTATTCTTTTTCCTGTTTGGAACCAGTCTGTTGTTCCATGTCCAGTTCTAACTGTTGCTTCCTGACCTGCATATAGGTTTCTCAAGAGGCAAGTCAGGTGGTCTGGTATTCCCATCTCTTTCAGAATTTTCCACAGTTTATTGTGATCCACACAGTCAAAGGCTTTGGCATAGTCAATAAAGCAGAAATAGATGTTTTTCTGGAACTTTCTTGCTTTTTCCATGATCCAGCGGATGTTGGCAATTTGATCTCTGGTTCCTCTGCCTTTTCTAAAACCAGCTTGAACATCTGGAATTTCATGGTTCACATATTGCTAAAGCCTGGCTTGGAGAATTCTGAGTATTACTTCACTAGCGTGTGAGATGAGTGCAATTGTGTGGTAGTTTGAGCATTCTTTGGCATTGCCCTTCTTTGGGATTGGAATGAAAACTGACCTTTTCCAGTCCTGTGGCCACTGCTGAGTTTTCCAACTTTGCTGGCATATTGAGTGCAGCACTTTCACAGCATCATCTTTCAGGATTTGAAACAGCTCAACTGGAATTCCATCACCTCCACTAGCTTTTTTTCTTTTTAACATCTTAGTATAAGCAAATAAATACTTTTAGTAAAAAATGTTTTGCCTAATGTACTCAGACTCTTTTTTTTTTTTTAAAGTAGTATGTGTACATACTACTATATTACCAACACTATATTATAATTTATTTCCCTGGAGAAGGAAATGAGAACTCACTCCAGTATTCTTGCCTGAAAAACTCTGTGGACAGAGGAGCCTAGCGAGCTATAGTCCATGGGGTCGCAAAGAGTTGGATATGGCTGAGCACACATGCAGTGTCATACTTTATTTAAACATTCCTCTAGTATCTGATTTTTTGGAATTATAAATAATGCTGAGAGAAAAACCCTCATTTAAAAATGTTTATCTCATCTCTCAGTTTCCTGAGAATGCTTTCTTAGAAGTAGAATTACTAGATTTAGGAATTTGAATTTTACTAGGGCACATGGTATATGTCACCATATTTTATACTTGCAAATCTTTCTCTAGCTCTATTTTTTTTCATAATTTCACTTCTTAGATTTAACCCTTTAATATTCTTGTCATAGCTATAAGGTAAGATTATAAATTTAATTTTACCCCCTGGCAGAGGGGAGGGTCTCAGTTGTTCAGTCACGTCCAGCTCTTTTGACCCTGTGGACTATAGCCTGCCAGGAACTTCTGTCCATGGAATTTTCCAAGCAAGAATACTGGAGTGGGTTGCCATTTCCTACTCCATTATCTCCCAGATATCTAGTCAATTTTCCCAACAATGTTAAAAACCACTTTATTATGTTCGGTACCGTATCTGTATATGTACATGCTCCATTGGTTACAGAACTACTTGCTCTTTTCTGGTGATCTTCATCACCTTTTGTTGCTACAAATGACATAGTTTTGATGATCAAACTTTTAAAGTGAATTTTAAAATCTCAAATAATAAAGCTTTTCTTAATACTACTTTTTTTCAAAAATTTCCAAGCAGCTCTTACTGTATTAATTTTCTACAGCTGTACAACAAAGCTTAGCATCATTCTAAGCACAACACAAGCTGAGTGTCTTAAAACAACACAATCTTATCATTTTTGCAGGTCAGTTCAGTTCAGTCGCTCAGTCGTGTCCGATTCTTTGTGACCCCATGAATCGCAGCACACCAGGCCTCGCTGTCCATCACCATCTCCCGGAGTTCACTCAGACTCCCGTCCATCGAGTCGGTGATGCCATCCAGCCATCTCATCCTCTGTCGTCCCCTTCTCTTCCTGCCCACAATCCCTCCCAGCATCAGAGTCTTTTCCAATGAGTCAACACTTTGCATGAGGTGGCCAAAGTACTGGAGTTTCAGCTTTAGCATCATTCCCTCCAAAGAAATCCCAGGGCTGATCTCCTTCAGAATGGACTGGTTGGACCTCCTTGCAGTCCAAGGGACTCTCAAGAGTCTTCTCCAACACCACAGTTCAAAAGCATCAATTCTTTGGCTCTCAGCCTTCTTCACAGTCCAACTCTCACATCCATACATGACCACTGGAAAAACCATAGCCTTGACTAGACAGACCTTAGTTGGCAAAGTAATGTCTCTGCTTTTGAATATGCTATCTGCTGCTGTTGCTGCTGCTAAGTTGCTTCAGTCGTGTCCGACTCTGTGTGACCCCAGAGACGGCAGCCCACCAGGCACCTCCGTCCCTGGGATTCTCCAGGCAAGAACACTGGAGTGGGTTGTCATGTCCTTCTCCAATGCATGAAAGTAAAAAGTGAAAGTGAAGTCGCTCAGTCGTGTCTGACTCTTAGCGACCCCATGGACTGCAGCCTACCAGGCTCCTCCATCCATGGGATTTGCCAGGCAAGAGTACTGGAGTGGGTTGCCATTGCCTTCTCTGAATATGCTATCTAGGTTGGTCATAACTTTCCTTCCAAGGAGTAAGCATCTTTTAATTTCATGGCTGCAGTCACCATCTGCAGTGATTTTGGAGCCCAACAAAATAAAGTCTGACACTGTTTTCACTGTTTCCCCATCTATTTCCCATGAAGTGATGGGACCAAATGCCATGATCTTTGTTTTCTGAATGTTGAGCTTCAGGCCAAGTTTTTCACTCTCCTCTTTCACTTTCATCAAGAGGCTTTTTAGTTCCTCTTCTCTTTCTGCCATAAGGGCGGTGTCATCTGCATATCTGAGGTGATTGATGTTTCTCCCGGCAATCTTGATTCCAGCTTGTGCTTCTTCCAGTCCAGCGTTTCTCATGATGTACTCTGCATAGAAGTTCCTATTTGGAACCAGTCTGTTGTTCCATGTCCAGTCCTAACTGCTGCTTCCTGACCTGCATACAGATTTCTCAAGAGGCAGGTCAGGTGGTCTGGTATTCCCATCTCTTTCAGAATTTTCCAATTTATTGTGATCCACACAGTCAAAGGCTTTGGCATAGTCAATAAAGCAGAAATAGATGTTTTTCTGGAAATTTCTTGCTTTTTCCATGATCCAGCAGATGTTGGCAATTTGATCTCTGGTTCCTCTGCCTTTTCTAAAACCAGCTTGAACATCTGGAAGTTCACGGTTCACGTATGCTGAAGTCTGGCTTGGAGAATTTTGAGCATCACTTTGCTAGTGTGTGAGATGAGTGCAATTGTGCGGTAGTTTTGCAGGTCAGTGTTTCACAAATCTGGGTGGGTTTCAAGGTGTCAGAAGGGCTGTGATTCTTATCTGAGGACTGGAAACCTCTCCCTAGGTCTCTTACTGTTACAGAATTGAATTCCTTGTGATTGTACAACTCTATTTAAGTTGTAAATTAAGCACTAATCATTTATGATATGATATGGCAATAACGATCTGCAAAATATCACCATCCGAAAGTCCTAACTAAGGACTTAGTAGAAGCAACAATAGGCATGACTCTGGAGAGTCAATCACACTGACGTTTTTGTCTTTTCAAACATTTGAGCATTTTCAAATACTTTCAGACATTTTGGGTGAGCTAATATATAATGAGGTTGGCTGGTTGCTCTGAATTTTGAAGGACAAAGTGAGGAAACAAAGGGATGAGCTCAGTTATAGCACTAGCGAGGTGGCAGTCCCTAGCCACCTAGTTCTCCAGATGGCTGTGTATGCTCTGAGCCAACATTCAATGTATGGTGCTGTTTCTCCCATAACCAGGGTTTAAGAGTCCAGGAATCAAGAGGTCAGATGGGGTGGCACCACTTACCATTACCCTTAGTGACACACTAGCAAAAATTTTGCTTCCTGTCTCTGTGACCTTATGTTCTGCTGGTCTAGAGGTCTTAGTTCCAAAGAGAGCAATGCTTCCACCAGTAGACACAACAATGATTTCATTGAACGGGAAATCAAGACTGTCACCTGGTCAATTTGGGTTCCTCATGCTTCTGAATCATCAGGCAAAGAAAAGAGTTACTGTTGTCTGGGGAGATTGGTTCTGAGTGTCAAGGGGAAATTGGACTGTAGTTCCACAAAGAGGGTAATGAAGAGTAGGTGTGAAATACAGAAGCTCTCTTACGGTATCTCTTAGTATTACCAAGCCTGGTGATTAAGGTCAATGGAAAACTGCATCAAGCTCATCTAGACAGGACTACTACTGGCCCAGATTCTTCAGGAATGAAGGCAAGGCTGGGTCACCTCTCTTGGTAAAGAACGATGAACAGCTAAGACGTTTGCCAATAGCCAAAGGAATATAGAATGAATGGTGGAAGAAGCAGTACAAATACCAGCTACAATCACCATGATCAGTTACAGAAATGAGTACATAACTGTCAAGTGTATTTCCTCTTTACTTTGTCATGAATATGTTTGCATGTATGTACTAATATTTCTGGGCTACTTAGGTGGCTCACTGGTAAAGATCTGCCTACCAATGCAGGAGACATAGGTTCGATCCCTGGGTCAGGAAGATCCCCTGGAGAAGGAAATAGCAACCCACTCTGGTACTCTTGCCTGGAGAAATCCCATGGACAGAAAGACTCGGCAGGCTACAGTCCATGGGGTCACATTTTCTTTGTTTTTTTCCCCTCTTCCTCCCTTATCTTGCAACATAAGATGTACTGACTCGATATCATAATACTTAAGTCTACTTATCATTGGAATTTACTAATAGACACATTTATCATTGTAATTTTCCAAATAAACTTCAGAGGAGTTCAGTTAAGTTCTAAAAGAAAGTCTCATGGAAATGTTTCTTTACTTGCAGAAGATGAAACATCTTATTAATGTATAGCATTCATACAGAAAAGTATCCAAATCACAGGCACACACTCAAATTTTCACAGAACTTATACTTCCTCAAGTGAAAGTGAAAGTCTCTCAGTCGTGTCCGACTCTTCGTGACCCCACAGACTATACTGTCCATGGAATTCTCTAGGCCAGAATACTGGAGTGGGTAGCCTTTCCCTCGGAGAAGGCAAAGGCGACCCACTCCACTACTCTTGCCTGGAAAATCCCATGGACGGAGGAGCCTGGTGGGCTGCAGTCCATGGGGTCGCGAAGAGTCGGACACGACTGAGCGACTTCACTTTCACTCTTCACTTTCATGCATTGGAGAAGGACACGGCAACCCACTCCAGTGTTCTTGCCTGGAGAATCCCAGGGACGGAGGAGCCTGGTGGGCTGCTGTCTATGGGGTCGCACAGAGACGGACACAACTAAAATGACTTAGCAGCAGCAGCAGCCTTTCCCTTCTCCAGGGGATCTCCCCAACCCAGGGATTGAACCCAGGTCTCCCGCATTGCAGGCGCATTCTTTACCAGCTGAGCCATACTTCCTCAACCTGCCTGATTTGTCTGCATTGTTGTTGCTGTTCAGTCACTCAGTTGTGTCCAACTCTTTGCGACCCCATGGACTGTAGCACACCAGGCTTCTCTGTCTTTCACTAACTCCTGGAGTTTACTCAAACTCATGTCCTTTGAATTGGTGATTCTGTCCAACCATCTCATCCTCTGTCACCCACTTTTCCTCCTGCCCTCAATTTTTCTCAGCATCAGGGTCTTTTCCAATGAGTCAGCTCTTTGCATCAGGTGGCATTATGTTTGTAAAATTCATCCAAATTGTAATTTGTAGTTGCTGATTCTCATTGCTGTATAGTATTCCATTGTGGGAATCCACAATTTATTCATACATTCTGCTGGATCATTTCCAAATGTTCGTTGTAATAAGTTGTGCAGCTATAATCATTCTTGAACATATGCTTTGGTGAACATATAGCCATGGGGATTTTAATTAAAATTTTTATAAACTCCATATATAACTTTGGCAAGAATTGAATACTTTCTCTCCTTGATCCAGTAACTTGATAGATCTATCCATTTATTTAAAATTCAAGTCTCTTTCAGTGGTGATTTTTCTATACTTACCCAGTTTGA